>NW_027206098.1:502500-763486 GCF_024711535.1 Dipodomys merriami | reverse complement strand
CAAGTTCTCATGTCCAAAACTAGCGTTACAACGTCGGTGGGGGGGGGAGGAGAAGGATTGGGATTGGGGGGAGGGGGGAGGCTGGGAAGGGATGTGAAGGGTAAACAAAGGAGGAGGCTGCAATGCTTGGTAAGAAATGTATGCATTATCCTTCCCATGTCATTGTAACACCTCTGTACAGTATGTTCACAAATAAAATAAAATTTAAAAAAAAAAAAAAGTAACCAACCAAGCCACAGGACCACAACCAGACCACAGACTCCAACAAGAAGCTGGTTAAGGACACAAGGGAGATACAGGATTTTTCCCACTTCTCCCAAAAAAATCAAAGAAGTTTTTTTTCTCTTCTTCTTCTTCGTCTTCTTTTTTTTTAATTTTTAATTTTTGGTATCTTATATAAAATTTTTTTTTTCTTTTCTAAAACTTTTTTTAATCTTTAATCTTTGTCTTTTTTGGAAAGAAAATTGTTTTCCAGAAATATTTTTTTTCCTCTTATACTTTTATTTTAGGGTTACGTGAGTGTGCGTTTTTCTTTATTTTTTGGTCTTCTTTCTCTTTTTTTTTCTTTTTTAATTATCTTTTTGTTTTTTGTTTAGCTCTACTTAACTTCTCATCTTTTTCTTCTTCCTTTCTTATCCTTTTCACCTTCTCCTCTCTTTCATTCTTTATGTGACTTAATTCTTTTCTTTTTTAAATTTTATTTTTTTTTATTTGAGAAGATACTGTACAGAGGGGCTACAATTACATGGGCAGGATAATGCATACATTTCTTACCAAGCATTGCAGCCTCCTCCTTTGTTTACCCTTCACCTCCCTTCAAAGCCTCCCCCTTCCCCCCAAGCAATTATACTACCCTCTCCCCCCCACACCGACATTGTAAAGTTGGTTTTGACATGACATTTTGTACTTCTCATTGTTGCAACAGGTCCACCTGAATCCTTAAACGACTTGTTTGTCCCCATCTCCACCACATGTTATACTGACATCAAATATAGTGAAAGCGGGGGTTACACTGTGGGGGAGGGACATACAAAGCAACAAAGAAATAATCTTATAAATGCGTTAGAAACACATGCATGAAAGAAACGAAAACATTAAAATACATATTTAAGGATTCATTTTCCTAACACCACATTATCTGACCTTTTCCGTTTGACTCATACCTATACTAGATATTGCAAATAAGGGAAACCATGGGACCTATGCTTCTTTGGGCCTGGCTTACTTCACTTAATATAATTTTTTCCAAACATTTCCAGTTCCTAACAAATGGGGCAATGTCATTTTTTCTGATGGAGGCATAGAATTCCATTGTGTATATATACCACATTTTCAAGATCCATTCATCTACTGAGGGGCATCTGGGTTGGTTCCAGATCTTAGCTATGGTAAATAATGCTGCAATAAACATAGTTGTGCTGGTAGCTTTAGCGTGGTCTTGTTTGTAAACATTTGGGTAAATGCCCAAAAGTGGGATTGCTGGATCATAGGGGAGATCTATGTGAAGTCTTTTGAGGAACCTCCATACTGCTTTCCAAAGTGGTTGAACAAGTTTACATTCTCACCAACAATGAAGTAACGTTCCTTTCTGTCCACATCTCCTCCAGCATCTGTTGTTGTTAGAGTTCTTGATTTTTGCTGTTCTAACTGGAGTGAGGTGATATCTCAATGTTGTTTTGATTTGCATTTCTTTTATGGCTAGGGATGTAGAACATTTCTTCATGTGTCTATTGGCCATCCTACTTTCTTCTTCAGAGAAGCTTCTCTTTAAGTCTTTCGCCCACTTATTTATTGGGCAGTTGTTACTTTGAGGATTTGTTCTTGGGGGGTTTAATTTTTTGAGTTCCAAGTATATTTTAGATATGAGACCCTTGTCCCTTATATGGATAGTAAAGATCTTCTGCCAGTCGATGGGCTTTCTACTGATCTTGCTAGCAATGTCATTTGCCCTGCAGAAGCTCTGCAACCTTATGCAATCCCATTTGTCCAACCTTTCTTTGATTTGTTGTGCTTCCGGGTCTCTATTCAGAAAATTTCGGCCTGAGCCAAGGAGACCTAGGGTTTCTCCTATTCCATCCTGTAATGTTTCAGAGTGTCTCCTTTGAGTTCAAGGTCTTTGATTCATTTGGAGTTGATTCTGGTGCAGGGTGATATATAAGGATCTAGCTTTAGTTTTCTACATGTAGTTAACCAATTTTGCCAGCACCATTTACTGAAGAGGCTGTCTTTCTTCCATTCTATTGTTTTAGCTTCCTTATCAAAGATTAGATGGCTATAGGTCTGTAGGTTCATTTCTGGGTTTTCAATTCGATTCCATTGGTCCTGAGGTCTGTTCTTATGCCAATACCAAGCTGTTTTGATTACTATGGCTTTATAGTAGAGTTTGAAATTTGGTATTGATATTCTTCCAGCAGTGTTCTTTCCGTTGAGGAGCGTTTTTGCTATTCGGGGTCTTTTTTTGTTCCATATGAATTTTTGGATTGCCTCTTCTATTTCCTTGAAGAATGAGGGTGGAATTTTGATAGGTATCGCGTTGAATTTGTAGATAGCCTTGGGAAGTATTGCCATTTTCACGATGTTAATCTTGCCAGTCCAGGAGCATGGGAGGTTTTGCCATTTTTTAAGTTCTGTGTTGATTTCCTTTTTCAGGATTTTAAAGTTTTCATCATAGAGGTCCTTCACTTCTTTGGTTAAGTTAATTCCTAGGTATTTTATTTTTTGTGGGGCTATTACAAATGGAGTTGCTTTCTTAATTTCAGCCACACTTTTCTCATTGTTGGCATATAGAAAAGCCATTGATTTTTGGGGGTTAAGTTTATAACCTGCTACTTTGCCAAAGTTTTGAATCACCTTGAGTAATTTGGGAGTGGAGTCTACGGGATTCTTTAAATACAAGATCATGTCATCTGCAAAGAGGGATAGTTTTATTTCTTCCTTCCCTATTTGGATCCCCTTTATGTCTGCATCTTGTCTTATTGCTGTAGCTAGGCATTGTAATACTAGATTGAAGAGAAGTGGAGAGAGTGGGCATCCTTGTCTTTTTCCTGAGTTAAGAGGAAATGGCTTTAGTTTTTCACCATTAAGTATAATGCTGTCTGTAGGTTTGTCATATACAGCCTTTATTGTATTGAGGAATGATCCATGGATTCCTAATTTTTCCAAAACCTTCATCATAAAGGGGTGTTGTATCTTGTCAAATGCTTTTTCTGCATCTATTGAGATAACCATGTCATTCTTATTCTTGCTCCTGTTGATGTGATGAATAATATTAATTGATTTGCGTATATTGAACCAGCTTTACATCCCTGAAATGAATCCTGTTTGATCATGCTGTATAATTTTTTGGATGAATTGTTGAAGTCGATTGGCCAAAATTTTGTTGAGAAGTTTTGCATCAATATTCATCAAAGAAATGGGTCTATAGTTCTCTTTCTTTGATGAGTCCCTGCCTGGTTTTGGGATCAGGGTGATGACGGCTTCATAGAATGTGTTCGGTAGTGAACTTTCTATTTCAATTTCATTGAAGAGTTGGAGGAGTATTTGCGTGAGCTCTGATTTGAAGGCCTTGTAAAATTCCGCTGTAAAACCATCTGGTCCTGGACTTTTCTTAGCTGGGAGGTCTCTTATTGCTGTTTCTATTTCAATGCTTGATATGGGCCTGTTAAGCTGGTTTAACTCATCTTGGTTTAGTTTTGACATGTCAATATTTGCTAAGGAAAGGTCCATTTCTGTCAAGTTCTCAAACTTATTAGCATAAAGTTTTGAGAAATATTCCCTTATAATGTTCTGAATCTTGGTTGTTTCCGTGGTGATGTTTCCACTCTCATCTCTGAGTTTATTAATTTGGGTGTGTTCTCTCCTTTTTCTGATAAGGTTTGCTAAGGGTCTCTCAATTTTGTTAAGTTTTTCGAGGAACCAACTCTTTGTTTTGTTGATTCTTTCTATAGTTTTTTTGGATTCTAATTTATTTAATTCTGTTTTAATTTTGATTATTTCTTTCCATCTACTGGATTGGGGTTTATCTAGCTGCTCTTTTTCAAGGAGGTTCAGATGTCTCATTAAATTGTTACTTTCAGATCTCTCCAATTTGTTGATGTAGGATCTCAGAGCTATAAACTTGCCTCTGAGTACTGCCTTTGCTGTGTCCCAGAGGAGCTAGTAATTTGTGTGTTCATTTTTGTTGAATAGCATGAACATTTGAATTTCCTTTCTAATCTCTTCCATGACCCACTCATGATTCAGCAGTGTGTTGTTCAGCCTCCATATGATACCGGACTTTCTTTGGTGGCTTTTGGTGTTGAGTTCTAATTTTATTCCCTTGTGATCAGAGAGAATGCAAGGTATAACTTCAATGTTTCTGAATTTAGAAAAGTTTGCTGTGTGGCCTAAAATGTGGTCTATTTTAGAAAACGTTCCATGTGCTGCTGAGAAGAACGTGTATTCTGATGCTTCTGGGTGAAATGTTCGGTAAATGTCTGTTAAGTCTAGTTGATCTATGCAGCTGTTTAGATCTGCGGTTTCTCTGTTGAGTTTTTGCCGAGTTGATCTATCTAGTGGGGAGAGTGGTGTGTCAAAATCCCCAACAATTAATGTCTTTGGATCTATGTGGGATTTGAGGGAAAGTAGGGTTTCTTTGATAAATTTGGGTGCTCCATTGTTTGTCGAATAGATATTTAGAATTGTAATATCCTCCTGAAGGAGAGATCCTTTAATTAGTATGTAGCGACCTTCTTTATCTCTTCTCATGAATTTTAATTTGAAGTGTATGTTATCTGATATTAGGATTGCAACTCCCGCCTGTTTATGAGGGCCGTTTGCTTGGTAGAATTTGTTCCAGACTTTAACCTTGAAAATATGTTTGTTTTTATGGGCAAGATGTGACTCCTGAAGGCAGCAGTTAGAAGGGTCTTGTTTTTTAATCCAAAAAGACAGTCTATGTCGCTTAATTGGAGAGTTCAGTCCGTTAACGTTAAGAGATAGGACTGAGAGGTATTTGGGAGTTCCTGCCATGTTATCCACCTTCTTGGGGACTGCGAAAACTGGGTTCTTCCTAAGGTTCTTGGATTCTCAGTTTGGGTGCAGTTTCTTGGCCTTTGTTGCGGTCTTGTTGATTTTCTATGTGTAGAACATCTTTAAGAATCTTTTGTAGGGCTGGTTTGGTGGAGATGTATTGTTTCAATTTTTCTTTGCTCTGGAAGGTTTTTATTTGGCCTTCAGTTATGAAGGAGAGTTTAGCTGGGTACAGTATTCTTGGTTGATAGTTCTTTGTTTTTAGGGCATGGCATACGTCATTTCAGGCTCTTCTTGCTTTGGTTGTCTCTGCTGAGAAATCTGAGGTAATTCTAATTGTTTTCCCTTTATAGGTGATTACCCTTTTCTCCTTGACAGCTTTAAGGATCTTTTCCTTGGTCTGGGTTGATCCTGTGTGGATTATAATGTGACAGTGGGATGTCCTATACTGGTCTGGTCTATTTGGGGTTCTAAAAGCTTCTTGTGTCTGAATAGACCTATCTTTTTGTATGTTTGGGAAGTTCTCTGCTAGGATCCTGGTAAACAAATTTCCTAGACCATTAACTTCTGTTTCTAGGTGCTCCTCTACAGCCATTATCCTTAAATTGGGCCTTCTGATGGTGTCTTCCAGGTGTTGGATAGACCTATCATATTTCTTGGACTTGTCTTGGATGGTTGTATGTTCTTTCTCTATAATATCTAGGCTGTCTTCAATCCCTGAGATTCGATCTTCTGCATGGTCTAACCTGCTGTCAAGACTCTCTACTTTGTTTTTAATCTCTTTTCCTTCTAATTGGTCAGCTTTGATGGCTTCATGTTCTTTGTTGAAGCTCTGTTTTAGGTCTTGTATGAATTTCTTTACTTCCTTAATTTGGTGTTCAGTGTTTGTTCTTAAATCACTTAGTTGATTGGTTATGGTTTCTTTGGACTGCCATTCCTTCTGTTGGGTTCCATTCAGCATTCCCTTTGTGGTCTCCCTGACTTCCTTCAGCTCTTTGTTAATGGATTCCATGAATGCCTTTAGTGATCTTTGTGTATTCTCTACCTGGTCTCTCAATTCCAGAATTACTCTTTGATTAGCTTCCTCCCGTCTGTGGGATTCCTGCAGTTCTCTTTCTTCCCGTTCGTGGGATTCCTGCAGTTCTCTTTGAGTGTTTTCTGCCTGCTCACGCCATTCCTCCCTTTCTCTTTGAGTATTCTCAAGTTGTTCACGCAAATCCTGTATCAGTTTTTGAGTAGCTTCCTCACGCTTATGATATTCATGTATAAACTTCTGGGATGCCTCCTCTCTCCCTATCACGCTCATACAGAGTCCTTTGTAAATTGTCAAACTTCTCATTTATCATGTTTGCTATTAGTGTTTGTAGAGCTATTTGGGAACTCTCCTCTGGATTATTCTTTATCTGTTCTAATCCCTGATTATCAAGATTGGGAACTGAGATACCCGAATTTGCCATTTTTCTTGTGTTTTTCCGGCTTCCTCGGCCCATTTGAGATGAAGATTGCAACAGTTGTGTGCTAGAACACTATCTTAAGGCAACCATCAACCAAAGTTTGCGTTTGTACAGTCAATAGTCTACAGATACAATCTAGTTCAACAGATACATCTATTCAACATCAAACAACTATATGTTAAAGGACTTCGAACCGCAGAAAAGAATTTGGGAAACCAGAAATTATTAGGATTAGGGAGAGATGTGGGTAAAAAATAGGAATAGATTGGTGTGGGGAGGCACAGGGAGAGTTAACTATGTCCTAATCACAAGTAGAGAGAGAGAGAAAAATAAGAGATGGAAAGGGGAATGAAGAGAGACCAGAAAAAAAATAGAAACGTAAAAATTAATGTTATTATAGAGGTTAAAAGACCGTCTATTTAGAGAGGAATGTGAATATGTTCAGAGAAGGGGAGGGACATAGAGGAGATGTGAAAAGCTTTAAGGATGGGAAAGGGAGAAGAAAAGATCAGTAGTTCAGTAGAGCTAGACAAAAAACAAAAAGATAATTAAGAAAGAAAGAAAAAGAGAAAGAAGACAAGAAAAGAAAGGAAAACGCTCATTCACATATTCCTAAAATAAAAATTATAAGATGAGAAAAAAAACAGTTAGTGGAAAACAATTATTTTTTCAGAAGAGGCAAAAATGAAAGATTAATAAAAGTTTTAGAAGGGAAAAAATGTATATATATATATATATATATATATATATATATATATATATATATATATATATGGTAACAAAAAACAAAAAACAATCAAAAAAAGAAAAGGAGAAGAAGAAAAAAAAAAGAAAAAAAAATCTTTTGATTTTTTTTTGGGGTGGGGAGGAGTGGGAAGAATCCTGTATCTCCCTTTTGTCTGTAACCAGTCTCTTGTTGGAGTCTCTGGTCAGCTTGAGGTCCTGTGGCTTGATTGGTTTCTTAAGTCGGTTGGTTGGAAGAGGCAGAAAAATGCTCTGCTTTACCCAAGATTTTGACATCCCCCTCCCATGTTAGTTTTCTGACAGGGTGATCTGATTTGAGAATCACAAAAGAGGGGGATGTGGTGATGAGGCTAGGTTCTGGGTAGAGTTGAGGCCTTTCAGCAAACAGTAGCTTTTCCCTGGGGCTATTTTGTGATAAAGCTCACAGCGCCCAGCCTGGAGCCATTCTCAGGGTTTCTGTTTTTCAATTGATTGTGGTGGCTGCTAGAGTGAGGGGCAGCCTCTGGCTCTGGTTACCCAGTGAGGCAAGGCACTCCAATGGCTGGCGCCTGAGCTGGGTGACTTTTCCCTGGATGGAGCTGAGTCTGGCAGGTCACTTCGCCGTTAAGTTCTTGTGACCTGCTAAATGACTCGTTTTATTCCAAGGCCTGAGCTGGAGCTAGCAGCTCCTCCGAGCATTGTTGGTATCCAAGATGGAGATCACCGGTGCTGGGGGGGAGGGGTGGCCTTCCCTCCTCTGCTCCCTCAGAAGGAGTGAGGACGTCAGGCTTGTACTCACGCTGAGTCTTGGATCCTGGGTAGTCTCTGGTCTGCAAACAGCAGGATGAAGATGTCCGCTCCTTGTCGGTTCTTGTTGGTGTTGAGTAGAATCCGCTCATCTGCTGCGTCTGGCTCCTTCGTCCCGGACTCTCTGTGTCTCAGGTATGACTCCGCGGCTGTGGTCGCCACCGCGACCCTGCCGCCGCAGCGGGAGCTGATGTGTTTCCTTGGCTTCCCCTCTCTTGTCTAACTCTCTGTCCTGTGATGGCACACTTGGTGTGATTCTCTGGCTTAGGACTGTTCACTGGAACTCTAAAACTGCTTTCTATGCAAGAGCTTGTTCAGATTCCAGCTTCTCCTCCGCCATCTTCCCGGAACTCCCTATGTGACTTAATTCTTGTACTGCACATCCTCAGATAAACCCTTAGTTGACTATTATACCCTATCCCCCATTCTGAACACACTTAATCCACAAATTTATTACTCAAGTCACAACCTCTAAGACTTAAACTCCTTAATAGCAGTACTACCTCTTTATACCTATATAATATTTTAAGCATTTTTATTTTTAAGTTTTTCACATCTTCATTAAATCCCTCCCCTTCTCTCAATAAATTCACGTTCTTATTTAAATAGATTGTTATCGAATCTACATATTTTGATTAATTTCTACCTTTCTATTTTTTCTGGTCTCTTTTCTTTTCCCGTTCCCTTTCTTCTTTTTTTTTTTCTCTCCCTGTACTGTCATCCTACCTAACCTATTTCCTGCTTTGAGTTTAGGACTTAGTTACCTTGCCCTGAGCCTCCCCACAACAATCTATTCCTATTTTTTACGTACATCTCCCGCTAACTCGAATAATTTCTGGTCTTCCAAATTCTTCTTTGCGGTTCATAGCCCATTAACGAATAGTTGTTTGATGTTGAATAGATGTATCTGTTGAACTAGATTGTATCTGTAGACTATTGACAGTACAAATTCAGACTTGGGTTGATGCTTGCCTTAAGATAGTGTTGTAGCACAAAACGGGTGCTATTTTCATTTGAAAAGGGCAGAGCAAGCAGGAAAAACACAAGAAAAATGGCAAATCTGGGTATCTCAATTCCCAATCTTGATAATCAGGGAACAGAACAGATAATGAATAATCCAGAGGAGAATTCCCAAATAGTTCTACAAACACTGCTGGCAAACATGATAAATCAAAAGATTGAAAGCATACAAAGGTCTCTGTATGAGCGTGATGGGTAGAGAGAAGAAGCAATCCAAAAGTTTATTCAAGAATATCATAAGCCTGAGTTAGCTACTCAAAAACTGACAAAGGATTTGCATGAACAGCTTGAGAATACTCAAATAGAAAAGCAGGAATGGCTTGAACAGGCTGAGAAGACTCAAAGAGAACTACAGGAATTCCACGAATGGGAGGAAGCTAATCAGAGTAATACAGGAATTGAGAGAGCAGGAAGAGAATACACAAAGATGACTAAAGGCATTCATGGAATCCATTAACAAAGAGCTGAAGGAAGTCAGGGAGACCACAAATGGAATGTTGAATGGAACCCAACAGAAGGAATGGGAGTCCAAGGAAACCATAAGCATTCAACTAAGTGATCTGAGAATAAACACGGAACATCAAATTAAGGAAGTAAAGAAGGTCATACAAGATCTAAAACAAAGCTTCAACAAAAAATTTGAAGCCATCAAAGCTGACTAATTAGAAGGAAATGAGATAAAAAAAACAAAGTAGAATGACTTGTAAGCAGGTTAGACCATGCAGAAGATCGAATCTCAGGGACTGAAGACAGCCTAGATATTATAGAAAAGAATATACAACAATCCAAGACAAGTCCAAGAAATATGATAAATGTATCCAACACGTGGAAGATACCATCAGAAGGCCTAATCTAAGGATAATGGGTGTATAGGAGCACCTAGAAACAGAAGTTAATGGCCTAGGAAATTTGTTTAACAGGATTCTAGCAGAGAACTTCCGAAACATGCAAAAAGATAGGCCTATTCAGATACAAGAAGCTTTTAGAACTCCAAATAAAACAGAGGAGAATAGGACATCCCACCATCACATTATAATCCACACAGGATCAAGTCAGACCAAGGAAAAGATCCTTAAAACTGCAAGGAGAAAAAATTACTCACCTATAAAGGCAAACCAATTAGAATCACCTCAGATTTCTCAGCAGAGACAATCAAAGCAAGAAGAGCCTGGAATGATGCATGCCATGTCCTACAAACAAGCAACTATCAACCAAGAATACTGTAGCCAGCTAAACTCTCCTTCACAATTGAAGGCCAAATAAAAACATTCCATAGCAAAGAAAAATTGAAACAATACATCTCCACCAAACCAGCCCTACAAAAGATTGTTAAAGATGTGCTACACATAGAAAACCAACAAAAACATAATAATGGCCAAGAAACTGCACCCAAACTGATAATCCAAGAACCATAGGAAGAACCCAGTTTTCGCAAACCCCAAGAAGGTGAATAACATGGCAGGAATTCCCAAATACCTCTCAGTCCTTTCTCTTAACCTTAACGGACTGAACTCTCCAATTAAGCGACATAGACTGTCTAGTTGGATTGAAAACCAAGACCCTTCTATCTGCTGCCTTCAGGAGTCACATCTTGCCAGTAAAAACAAACACATTTTCAATGTTAAAGGTTGGAACAAAATCTACCAAGCAAACGACCCCCATAAACAGGCGGGAGTTGCAATCCTAACATCAGATAAAATGAAATTCAAATTAAAATAAGTGAGAAGAGATAAAGAGGGTCGCTACATACTGATTAAGGGATCTCTCTTTCAGGAGGAGAATACAATTCTAAATATCTACTCGCCAAACAATGGAGCACCCAAATTTATCCAAGACACACTATTTTCCCTCAAATCCCATATATATCCAAAGACATTAATTGTTGGGGATTTTAACATAACACTCTCCCCACTAGATAGATCAACTTGGCAAAAACTCAACAGAGAAACCGCAGATCAAAACAGCTGCATAGATCAACTAGATTTAACAGATATCTACTGAACATTTCACCCAGCAGCATCAGAATACACGTTTTTCTCAGCAGCACATGGAACATATTCTAAAATAGATCACATTTTAGGCCACAAAGCAAACTTGTCTAAATTCAGAAACATTGAATTTATACCTTGCATTCTCTCTGACCACAAGGGAACAAAATTAGAACTCAACACCAAAAGCCTCAAAGAAAGTCTGGTATCACATGGAGACTGAACAACACACTGCTGAATCACGAGTGGGTCATAGAAGAGATTAGAAAGGAAATTCAAATGTTCATGCTATTCAACAAAAATGAACACACAAATTACCAGCTACTTGGGACACAGCAAAGGCAGTACTCAGAGGCAAGTTTGTAGCTCGGAGATCCTACATCAACAAATTGGAGAGATTTGGAACCAACAATTTAATGAGACATCTCATCCTCCTTGAAAATGAGCAGCAAGATAAACCCCAATCCAGTAGACGGAAAGAAATAATTAAAATTAAATCAGAATTAAATGAATTAGATTCCAAAAAACTATAGAAATAATCAACAAAACAGTTGATTCTTCGAAAAAATTAACAGAATTGAAAGACCCTTAGCAAATCTTATCAGAAAAAGAAGAGAACACACCCAAATAAAACAACTCAGATTTGAGAATGAAAACATCACCAAGGAAACAACCAAGATTCAAAATATTATAAGGGAATACTTGTCAAAACTTTATGCTAATAAGTTTGAGAACTTGACAGAAATGGACCTTTTCTTAGCAAATATTGACATGCCAAAACTAAACCAAGATGAGTTAAACCAGCTTAACAGGCCCATATCAAGCATTGAAATAGAAACAGCAATAAGAGACCTCCCAGCTAAGAAAAGTCCAGGACCAGATGGTTTTACAGCGGAATTTTACAAGGCCTTCAAATCAGAGCTCACACCAATACTCCTCCAACTCTTCAATGAAATTGAAATAGAAAGTTCACTACCGAACACATTCTATGAAGCCGTCATCACCCTGATCCCAAAACCAGGCAGGGACTCATCAAAGAAAGAGAACTATAGACCCATTTCTTTGATGAACATTGATGCAAAACTTCTCAACAAAATTTTGGCCAACCGACTCCAACAATTCATCCAAAAAGTCAAACACCATGATCAAACAGGATTCATTTCGGGAATGCAAAGCTGGTTCAATATACCCAAATCAATTAATATTATTCAGCCCATCACCAGGAGCCAGAATAAGAACCACATGGTTATCTCAATAGATGCAGAAAAAGCATTCGACAAGATCCAACACCCATTATGATGAAGGTTTTGGAAAAATTAGGAATCCATAGAACATTCCTCAATACAATAAAGGCTGTATATGACAAACCTACAGCCAGCATTATACTTAATGGTGAAAAATTAAAGCCATTTCCTCTCAACTCAGGGACAAGACAAGGATGTCCACTCTCTCCACTTCTCTTCAATCTAGTATTAGAATGCCTAGCTAAAGCAATGACAAGATGCAGACATAAACGGGATCCAAATAGGGAAAGAAAAAATAAAACTATCCCTCTTTGCAGATGACATGATCTTGTATCTAAAGAATCCCATAGACTCCAGTCCCAAATGACTGAAGCTGATTCAAAACTTTGGCAAAGTAGCAGGTCATAAAATTAACCCCCAATATCAATGCCTTTTCTGTATGCCAACAATGAGAAACGTGTGCCTGAAATTAGGAAAGCAACTCTATTTGTAATAGCCCCACAAAAAATAAAATACCTAGGAATTAACTTAACCAAAGAAGTGAAGGACCTCTATGATGAAAACTTTAAAATCCTGAAAAAGAAAATCAACACAGAACTTAAAAAATGGCAAACCTCCCATGCTTCTAGATTGGAAGATTAACAGCGTGAAAATGGCAATATTTCCCAAGGCTATCTACAAATTCAACTTGATACCTATCAAAATTCCAACCTCATTCTTCAAGGAAATAGAAGAGGCAATCCAAAAATTCATAAGGAACAATAAAAGACCCCAAATAGCAAAAACGCTCCTCAACGCTAAGAACACTACTGGAGGAATATCAATACCAAATTTCAAACTCTACTATTAAGCCCTAGTATTCAAAACAGCTTGGTATTGGCATAAGAACAGACCTCAGGACCAATGGAATCGAATTGAAAACCCAGAAATGAACCTACAGACCTATAGCCATCTAATCTTAGATAAGGGAGCTAAAAAAATAGAAAGGAGCAAAGACAACCTCTTCAGTAAATGGTGCTGGCAAAATTGGTTATCTACTTGTAGAAAACTAAAGCTAGATCCTTATATATCACCCTGCACCAGAAGCAACTACAAATGGCTCAAAAACCTTGAAGTCAAAGCAGACACTCTGAAAACATTACAGGATGGAAGAGCAGAAACCCTAGGTCTCCTTGTCTCAGGCCAAAATTTTCTGAATAGAGACCCGGAAACACAACAAATCAAAGAAAGTTTGGACAAATGGGATTGCATAAAGTTGCAGAGCTTCTGCATGGCAAAGGACATAGCGAGCAAGATTAATAGAAAGCCCACGGATTGGGAGAAAATCTTTAATAGCCATAAAAAGGACAAGGGTCTCATATCTAAAATATACTTGGAACTCAAAAAAATTAAATCCCCAACAACAAATACCCAAAGAAACAACTGCCCAATAAATAACTCGGAGAAAGACTTAATGAGAAGCTTCTCTGAAGAAGAAAGAAGGATGGTCAATAGACCCATGAAGAAATGCTCAACATCCTTAGCCAGAAAAGAAATGCAAATCAAAACAACATTGAGATACCACCTCATTCCAGTTAGGATGGCAAAAATCAAGAACTCTATCAACAACAGATGCTGGAGGGGATGTGGACAGAAGGGAACCTTACTTCATTGTTGGTGGGAATGTAAACTTGTTCAACCACTTTGGAAAGCATTATGGAGGTTCCTCAAAATACTTCACATAAAGCTCCCCTATGACCCAGCAATCCCACTTTTCAGCATTTACCCAAATGCTTACAAAGAAGACCACACAAAAGCTACCAGCACAACTATGCTTATTGCAGCATTATTTATCATAGCTAAGATATGGAACCAACCCAGATGCCCCTCAATGGATGAATGGATCTTGAAAATGTGGTATATATACACAATGGAATTCTATGCCTCCATCAGAAAGAATGACATTGCCCCATTTGTTAGGAAATGTATAAACTTGGAAAAAATTATATTAAGTGAAGTAAGCCAGGCCCAAAGAAACACAGGCTCCATGGTTTCCCTTATTTGCAATATTTAGTATTTGTATGAGTCAACCGGAAAAGGTCAGATAATGTAATGTTAGGAAAATGAACCCTTAGGTATATATTTTAATGTTTTTTTTTCTCTCATGCATGTGTTTCTAACGCATTTATAAGATTATTTCTTTGTTGCTTTGTATGCCCTTCCCCACAGTATAACCCCTGCTTTCACTATATTTTATGTCCGTATAATTTGTGGAGGAGATGGGGAAAAACAAGTCGTTTAAGGATACAGGTGGACCTGTTGCAACAATGAGAAGTACAAGTTGTCATGTCCAAAACGAGCTTTACAATGTCGGTTTTGGGGGAGAAGAAGGAATGGGATTGGGGCGGGAGGGGGGAGGCTGGGAAGGGATGTATAGGGTAAACAAAGGAGGAGGCTGCAATGTTTGGTAAGAAATGTACGCATTATCCTGCCCATGTAATTGTAACCCCTCCATACAATATGATCACAAATAAAATAAAATAAAATTTAAATAAAAATAAAAAATAAAAAGGTGCGTTTGATATTTTGTTCAGTCCTGGGGCTTTAATCAGGCCCTGTACCAGGCCTGACATTATAGTCTTCAAGGATGGTGAGCTTCCCCTTCCCCCTCAGTGCAACAGAGCTATCGAAACCTGAATTCAAATCCCGTCACTCACAAAAATATTCATCCTGATGTCAGAAGCCAGTTGTTTTAAATGTTTTCATCTCCTGTGTAAGTCCTGAGTCTCAACTAGGAAGGGCATTTCATAGGTAACCCTATAACCATGGGAACAGGTTGTCCTCCATGTCAGCACAGTTAAACCTGTCACCTTACTTAGTAAAATACACAATACCTCCATAAAGTAGAAACAAAATAAGGAGAAATTCACCGAACACAAGATGTTGTACACACACGTATGTCAATATAGATCGTATGTTTAAATTATGAATTCATGACTGTAGTGGACCACCCTGGTGATCACTGTCAGATCCTGGGAATGGCCTAGCTCATTAGTAGCTCACAGGTTAGTGTGTTCACCTTGACCTATTGGCCAATTGGTCCTACTAGGCCCTGAGTTAAGATCCCAGCACTACCAACAAGTGAATCGTGGAGTAAGAAGCGAAGTGTAAAACTTGTTTTCCTTTTCTCTGAATATCCTTGGTGATCCTGAGAATCCTGGTATGATGGAGAACATTTCTATAAATCTATATGCTCTGTGAAAGGATGTCATCAATGTAATACATGGAAGGGGTTTCATCATAGTACAATCAATGGTAAATAAATGAATATAACAAAAGGTACAAGAACAACCACACCAAACATATATGGTTGAACATCTATAGGTAAGTAAATATCCTATCTTTACAATGTATATAAATAGTATGTTTCCAGGGCTGGGGCTTGAATTCAGTACTAGTGAACAGGCCTGACTTTTTTATCTTCATCCCCATTGCTGCAGGTTTACCCAGATCCTGAGTTCGAATCCAAAGCCTGGAAGAATAAACAGCATGAATTGCAAGCCAGGGAGCTAATTTTTTTATTTTACTTTTCTCAATACGGCGCTTGAACTCAGGTTATGGCAACTCTGCCTCAGCTTTGATAACCCTAGGCTGGGGTACAGCCACTAGATCTACAGCTCCTCCTGGGATCCTAGACCCCCAGGCCTTGCAGGGAAAGCAATGCACAAAAATGGCCATTTTACGTTTTCTTCCTTTGCATGGTGGCCATCATGGGTCTGAATGACACTGTTGCAAAGGGTAATTCACCTTGCATTGCTGAAGGCTGCCAGAGTATCAGGATTAACAATGGAATGTTGTCAATGTCAGGGTTGAATGAATTGATCGTGGATGATGCTTTATAAAATTAGACAGCATCATTTCAGGAGGCTGATTTGATTTAATATTTATGAAGCATTGAAAGAATATTATTACTTAAAGGAATGCAATAAATTCAGGACATTGATTTCATTAATAGTTTAAGAATGGAAACAATTTATTAATTACATTACATTAATTACATTAACTACATTGAGGCACAATTAATACCCAGGAATTGGTAAGAATGTAGTTTATATAACATCTTTGACACTCTATAAAGATATATATTTATTAGCGTACTGCCATCTGCATGTCAATCTTTTCTTATTTTGGTAACCCCTGGGGCTTGATCTGAGGTCCTGGGAACACCCTGTCAGCTCAATTTGCCCCAGGATGGCATGCTAACACTCACCCATTCATGAATTGGGCCTTCTAGGCTTGTAGGCCTTGAGTTAAGATGCCAGCACTACCAAAAATGAATCGTGGAGGAAGAAGATGATGGTGACACATGTTTTCCTTTTCTCTGAAAGTTCTGGGTGTAAGGTATGAAGTGGAATACATATGCAGACCTATATCCTGTGTAATCAATGTAATCAATGTTTTATGTTCCATAATAGTCAATAAAATAAATGGTCAATACATGAATAAAACAAAAAATAAAATAACTATACTGAATGCAATATGGAGTCAACCAATGTATATAAATATAAATCATATATGTAAATTCTAAATGAATACGATATTTTCTAGTGGTGAGGATCTATTTTAGGCATAAGGAACAGACCGGAATTTCTTGACTTCAAGGAGGCCAGCTTCCCATTCCCACACAGTGCAACAGAGTTACTAAGACCATGAGTTTCAATCCCAGACCTGGCAGAAAAATGGCACTTTTGCAGTATGTGAGGCCCAATTCTTATGTATTTTATTATGTCTAAATTTTATGAATGTGATTGTTTAAATGCTTAATAAAGAATTAACTAAAATCGATCAGTGTCCTATAATATATTGTATATAATTTTATCCTAGAATCATTCAAGAACTGCCCATTCAATCAGGACATACATCACATTCCATTGGTATTCATATGGATAGGAATGAGTTCCTTAGAATCTCCTGCCATTTGGAGGTGGCAGGACCAGGATTCCAACTGTGGGCTCCAGCTCCCAACACTTCAACCTGGGGATAGGGTACGCACCGGTCTGTCCAAGAATATCAGCAAGACCAATGATTAGGCAGGCACCAGTGGCTCTCAACAGTCCTCCTTGATACTTACAAGGCTGTAATGGGAGGATCATGGTCAAAGTCATCCTAGGAAGGAAAGTCCTTGAGACCTCTGTCCAACTTCAGTTCCAACAAAGCCAGAAGCCCAGAGCTCCAGTGTGGAAGGCGAGCCTTGAGCAAAAGCAGCTCACAGACTGTTCCCAGATCCTGAGTTCAAGGTCCGGGTCTGGTAACAAACAGACATACACAACAATCTGTGCAGCCATCCAGCTAAAGCAGGTCACCCTCTTGTCTCCAACTGAATTGGTCCCTGGGAAAAGGGCTGTGGGAGCTGCTGTCTTTTTGACTCCACCCATGCTGCTTGCATCACAGAAATCCAGCCACACCCCCATTATTTCATGGTTCTTTCTGACCAATGGGATACAAGAATTGTGACCACGCCCACATTCTGTGATGCCCAGTAGCACCTGGATTCCCTCTGTTAGTTTACAACATTACCAGCAGTTGAGGAAGGTAGAGGTGGCTGAGTGGTGAGGAAGAGACTCAAGCGACTTTGGATTATAGTAGGAAATTGAGAAGCCTGCCCACACCCTGGCTCCCTCCCCCCTTCCCCAGGTGCGGGATTTCAAACCTCAGGTAAAGGTGCCTGCCAGCCCTCCTAAAGCACTGACCTGGTCCCTGGCCCTGGTTCTTTGCTCTTGGCCCATCTGTTTGCAATGCCACTGCCATTGATGCTTGCCCCACCTGGAGCAGCCCCCAGCAGCTTTTCCCAGCAGCACAGGTGAGTGGCTGCCCCCAAATCACCACTACCCGTGGTCAGACACCCCTCTGGGGCACCATGACCCCCTGCTTGTTTCCTCACGCTGGCTCTGAGGAGCCACCTTTCTGTCTTGTGCATTTCTGAAACAGAGACTCAATATATGATTCTGGTTGGACTGGATTGAGGTCCTCCTATCTGGGAGAGGTATGCTCTACCACTCCACCAGACCTGGTCCTCTGTAGTTGGGATGGTAGACATGTAGCACCATGCTCAGTCATCGATTTAGATGGATTATCCCAAACATTTAGTCCACAGCAGCCGATTCTTGACCACAGGTGAAGCCCTGGGTAGGACCACCACCATCAGACCTCATTCTCTTCACAGGACAGTTTTGAGGAAACAAGGGATTTATACAAAGGGAATCTCTGGAGCATGACTTGGCATGGAGGGAGTGGCCTTTAGAGAAGGTTCTCGGCTATTCTGTTAGCAAATGACAGGAAGATACCCGAAAAGGGCTCAGGTGGAATCAGTTATTAATCATGCAACAGGTGGGGATTTTTTTATTTTCATTTTTTTTTATTTTTTTTTTTATTTTTTTAATATTATTTTATTTTATTTGAGAACATACTGTACAGAGGGGCTACAATTACATGGGCAGGATAATGCATACATTTCTTACCAAGCATTGCAGCAGCCTCCTTTGTTTACCCTTCACCTCCCTTCCCAGCCTCCCCCCTCCCCCTTCGTTTCTTTCATGCATATGTTTCTAACGCATTTATAAGATTATTTCTTTGTTGCTTTGTATGTCCCTCCCCCACAATGTAACCCCCGCTTTCACTATATTTGATGTCAGTATAACATGTGGAGGAGATGGGGGCAAACAAGTCGTTTAAGGATTCAGGTGGACCTGTTGCAACAATGAGAAGTACAAAATGTCATGTCAAAAACAGGTGGGGATTTTGAAACAAAACATGGCTCTCTTTCATTATTACCCTATCCCCATGAGGAAGGGGATGCTTCACTGTGTTGAGTTTTGCATCTGGGGAAACCGAGGCACAGAGAAGTCAGGTGATCTTATCATTTTAACTTCACAGGAAACTCGTCCTGACTTCATTACCATGCTCCCAAGGACAATGGGTGCTATTCAATCCACTTCTTGTGGTAGGAAGTCCACTTCTTTTCAGTTGTGGGGCTTGAACCCTAGGCATGGGCGCTGTTCCTGAGCTCCTCAGCAAAAGGCTAGTGCTCTACCACATGAGCCCACAGCACCACTTCTGGTTTTCTGGTGGTTCTTTGGAAATAAGAGTCTCAGAGACGTTCCGGCCGGGTCTGGCTATGAACCATGATCCTCATATATCAGCCTTCTGTGTAGTTAGGATTAGAGTTCTGAGCCACCGCCACCCGACTTAATTGTAATTCTGACTTTTCTCTCTCTCTTTCACAAAAACTGGTTGAATGGGTTCTGGAGGAGGGGCCCAGCATCCCCATATGGCTGGAATCCAAGGTGACCCTCTCATTCTGGAGGTGGGCTCTGGGTCACGAGCTGTCTCGCTTAGCCTGTTCAAACAGCTCCCTAAGGTAAGACCCACTGTGCCCTGGCTAGACTGTGAAATTCATTGTCCATCCAGCCTTACTGGACTTATTATATTGTATTGCTTTCTACATCATTTTCTAGCACCTGGACAAACTTATGATACATACTTACGGAATGAAAATGTAATGCCTTCTTAAGAAATTCTCTTAGGGCTTGGGAATGTGGCTTCATGGTATGGTGATTGCCTAGCATGAATGAAACCCTGGGTTCAATTCCTCTGTAACACATAAAAAAGAAAAACACTGAAAGGAATGCTGTGCCTCAAGTGGTAGAGTGCTAGCCTTGAGAAAAAAAAAAAAAGCTCAGGAATAATTCCCTACCACAGAGTTTAAGCCCCTGAACTGGCAAAAAAATAGTAATTGGAAAATAAAGAACCCATACTTGAAATATATAATTGCTCCTTTCATACTGACACCTGACAATAGCGCCTAATTCATGTATTTTACTTATGTTAGGACACTGTGTTGAAAAAAAGGTTTGTTCATTAAGTCACAGCAATTAATGCCAGGAATGTGCTTAGATGTTAGGTGAAGATTAATTCTGGAAATTCAACGATTCCAGGATTTTGTGTCATCACTGCTAATCACAAAGTGAAAATAGTCTATGTGTGATTTTGAAAACTTTCTGGTCAGTTTTTGCACCAAAAAGGCAGAAGCTAATTAATAGTTGTGACAGAAAATAAGGAATAACTCCAGATGGAAGGAAAAAATGATAGTAATTAAGTTTACCAGAAACTGGTCTAGAGAACCATTTTTGGTTACTGAAGAGCTAGTTGTCAAGTAGGCTTTTCCTCATTGCCTTTAGCATTCTAAATCTCTTAGGCTAGTAGTTCTTAATCTCTGCATGATAAATGTATCTCCTTCTATGCTGTTCTTTCATACCTTATCTCCTTTGTTTTCTAAAAATCTCATTCTTTCTACATTTCTCTATGAACATTTCCTGATACTAAATACACCTATACAGATATCACAGGATGCTAATGTAAGGGTCCCATAGCTCATGAGTCATTAATGTAACAAAATGGAAAAGGAGGACATATTTACTGCTACCTCAATTTTTCTGAAAATCTACTATGTTATCATTTGGTTAAAAATTCCATTCTTTTTCTACACAGTGTCATTCAGTGCACATATATGCAAATATGAGCTGGGTGTTGGTGGTTTACACCTGTAATCCTAGCTACTCAGGAGGTTAAGACCAGAGGATTGTGTTTCAAAGCAAGCCTTGTCAGGAAAGTCCACGAGACCCTTATCTTCAATTAACCACCAGAAACCCGGAAGTGGTGCTGTAGCTAAAGTGGTAGTG
This sequence comes from Dipodomys merriami, assembly GCF_024711535.1. Classification (NCBI taxonomy): domain Eukaryota; kingdom Metazoa; phylum Chordata; class Mammalia; order Rodentia; family Heteromyidae; genus Dipodomys; species Dipodomys merriami. The sequence continues at coordinate 742,523 of NW_027206098.1, read as the reverse complement.
CACTCAACTTGAACTGAAGAGCTGAGGGACAGTGCCCAGGATCAGAATTCAAGCCACACAACCAACAAAAAGTGAAATATGACTTTAAGTTTTCCCAAAAGGAACGACAAGATCAATAATCTTTCCAAGCAAAAAAATTAATTCCAAAATGATTCAGTGCACCTACTTTTGCTGAGTTATGTTATAGAATCTTTGCTGGACATATTCTCTAAAAACAAATCGTTTAGGGATACAGGTGGACCCATTGCAACAATGAGATGTACAAGTCATTATGTTGAAAAACGAACTTTACAACTTTGGTGGGGGGGAGGATAGGGTGAGGGGAGAGGGGGTATGGGAATGGAAGGGAAGGGGAAACAAAGAAGAGGCAACAATGCTTGATAAGAAATGTGCTCGTTATCTTGCCTGTGTAATTGTAACTCCTGTGTACGGTATTCTCACAATAAAAAAAGTCAAATACTAGCTTTCCAATAAACATCTAATATTTCTTCTTTGAAGAGACGTCTATACAGTTGATGTCACTTAGCATTACTCCTACGGGGAACACGAAGTATGAGGCCACTCCCTTTCTAAATCATGCTTGCTAATCACGCAACTTTGTAGACAGTAGAATGGAAGCATAATTCTGTTTCCAATGCAAATCAGATATAAGAGCATGGACTTAATTGGAAAAAAAAGTCCATCCTGAGAGAGCAGGGATTATACTAGCCATCAACTGGTGGATAAGATCACATTTATTTTCTTTCCTTTACTTATATATTTTTTGTTGGTGGTGGTCTTGGCACTTGAACACAGGGCTGGGAGCTGTCCCTCTGCTATTCAGCTAAAGCCTAATGCTCTATACTTGAGCCACAGTGCCACTTTTAATTTTCTTGTAGTTAATTGGAAAAAGAGTCTCTGGGACTTTCCTGTCCAGGCTGGCTTTAAACCCTATCCGAAGATCTCACCACCACCAAGCTTAGGATCACATTTCTAACAGTGTACACTCAGCATATGTAATGTGCATGTTCATCTATCTTTATATAAATTCTTTAGTTAAAAATCTATGCTACACCTTAGCCTTTACACTCACAAAATATTTGTAATTTAAAATTTGATACTACTGGAGCAATACAACCTAAGAATGTAAAGTAGTCTGGGAAGTTCAGTTTGCATCCAGCCTGGGCAGAACAGTCTTTGAGAAACTATATATAATTAACCAGCCAAAAGTTGGATTGGAAGAATGGCTCAACTATTGGAATACCAGTCATGAGCAAGATTGCTGAATAAGATGTTGAGGCTTTGCATACATACATGCAATCATACACATATATACAGAGGCACTTATATGTCCACAAATACACATATGAAGCAACTCTCAGAATATGTGGAAAAGTTAGAAAACAATAGAAAATATGTCCTGAGTAAGACTAGAATCAATTGATAATTTTTAATGTTAGAAAATCCTCAAGTGAACTTTCTTCAAAATAGTTTAAGAATACTACATAGATAGGGACCAGAGATAGTAAGAGAGTCAAGTAATCATTATTAAAGGGATCAGATCCATGGAGGAATGAATCAGAGACTCCTGCAGGTGCATCTGAAAATGTTCATATCCTGTGTCAAATGTTAGAACATCTTTGAAGAGTACATGAACACTCTGAGCAGTGCAGTGGATAATATTACTGGAGAAGTTCAGAATTGCTAGTCTGTATCTAGATTAAATAAACCAAGAATCTATGGAGGGGCAATGTGATACAAGGCTAGAATTCTAGCACTGAGATTAAGATAGGAGATTAGATAGTGGAATTACACAGTGATACCTTCCCTGGACCAGGTAGTATACTTTTGTCTTAATAAAAATAAACCAAACAAGTAAGGAATACAAAGTTGGACGTTTGGGCTAATTTTGTCATTATGTTTTGAGAAGTCAAGTTTCCTATTGGAGTGCAACTCATATATAATCCTCAGTTGTGTTTTAAATGCACTCTTCATTACAGAACCTTAGATGCAAAATGGATCATGATTCCCATCCAAAATTTGAAAAAGTAAGTAATCATCACTCTGTTTGATTCCAAGGAAAGGATGAAGGATTACAAAAACTTAAGCCTGGAGAAATAGCAAAGTTAATCTAATGAAGGACTATGTAGAGCTTGCTAAATTGGAGTTTAGATTTAAAATAAATACTTTGGTTTTGTTTGTAATTTCATATTCTATAAGATACTTACAAAATTCTTTTTAAGTACAGTGTTTAATTGACAAATTTACAAATGTTTCTTGCATTCTATTTGCCTAGAATATTCTTTCATAAGAGTTATAATTAGAACCCAGCTAATAGATAATTACAACACTTCATGTATAAAATGATAATGTGAATAATGTAGAGACAGTTGCCAACAAATGGATGATATTAATTTATAAATTTAGAAAAAGGGCAATTTTTTTTTGGTCCGGTAGTGGGGCCTGATCTCTGGGCCTGGGTGCTATCCCTCAGCTCTTCAGCTCAAGGCTAGCCCTCTACCACTTGAGCCACAGCACCACTTCCGGTATTTTTCTTTTTGCTTATGTGGTGCTGAGGAATTGAACCCAGGGCCTTAGGCATGCAAGGCAAGCGCTCTGCCACTGAGCCACCTTCCCAGCCCGTAAAAGGGCAATTTTTTGAGGCTTTGGTATAACATGGTATGAAGAGAATAATTGTGTGACATCTTCTTTCTTCTAACTGTATGTAACACAGGAAGCAATTTCCCTTAATTACTTCCTCTGTATACAGTGAGAAAAATGCTAGGTTTGGGATTTGTTTTTATTTTTGTTTTTGTTTTATTGGTTTGTCCTAGGGCTTGAACTCTGGGACTGGACACTCTCTCTGAGCCTGTTTATTCTCAAGGCGTGTGCCCTACTATTTCAACCTCAGCTCACTTGTGTCTGTCTTTTGCTGAGAAGTTTATTGGAGATAAGAATCTAGGAAACCTTCCTGCCCGAGTGGGCTTTTGTCAACATCTACTGCGTTGGGGTCCCTGGGTAAGGGTAACGAAATCACCAAGACATAAGGGATGCAGAGTGCAAACAGCAATTGCCATTGAATGCTGTGCTTTATTGTCAGTGGTATTTAAAGACAAGCAAGCATGATCTTTGCCAAGATTTGGTCAGAAGACATTCACACAAAAATTTCAACAGATACATTTTTACTAGACCTATGAGACAATGTCTTGGTATTGTATTATCTAAAATATTTTAGAGCAAGCTCAAACCACTTCTTCAATATCAGGAAAATGCTTGACCAGCTGCTTATCTATGCTTAAGCAAGCAGAAGAGCTACTTCCTCAGCTCCCAAGAGTCTGTGACATGTGTTTTGAGACAGGGAGAGAGAAAATTTTCCCTCTCTAGCCTGGCATCCAAGAGTTTTCTTAATACTCAAACACAGCCCTCGGATAATCCTGAGGCCAGAGCCTGCATCATTCTGCCCCTTTAACATAGACCCTGAGTCTTCACAACTCTATTCTTTTTTCTTTTGTTTTAAAAGAAAAGCTTTCCACAGCATTATCATAGACGCTTGCATTGGTTTCATAAAAATCAAATATAACAGTACAAGTGCAAACAAAATAATAACAATCATGATTCCCATACTACTAGCAGTATTTGAAATGCTATGTTGTATTTCTTTCGGATCCAACCCTTCCAATTGTTTAATAAATGCATCAGCAATATTAGAAGCATCATCATTTGTAAATTGTTTACCAAAAATATCATGTACATTAAATTATAACTGAGCAATCAATTGAGCAGCTGTAGAATTTCCAGATAAATACTACTCTATTACATTCTAATCATGTATAGATTTATTATATTTTATATTAGTAATGCAAAAGGTATTAAAATTCCAATCACATTTTAATAATAACTGTTTTTCCACAACCAATAATATTTTTCCTAACCATCCCACTGTCTGTTTAAGAATATTAATCTGTGTTTATATTAGAGCATCAATTTCTACCTGTGAGACCCACAATTCATGTGAATCCCAGTGCCATTCTTCCACAAAGTGCTTAGTTTGTAAGGAAGTGTATAGGGCAATTCCAGAAACTGCAGCAACAGTGGTAATAGCAATTAAGTTTAAGATCACAGATAATGGCTCCAATCATACGCTTTGTACGTTTTAGTAGTTTGGTAAAAAATTCAATAACAACACTATACAAAGGATTTGGGGACCATTCTCTTCCTAATTTAACAGGTAGCCAAATATGAGTTCTTTATTGTAATATCATAGTACTATTACTGTCATTAAAATTAAGAGAGGAATTAATGCAAGAATCCAGGCGACAAGCTACAGCAATAAGACAAGATGCAGAAATAAAGGGGATCCAAATAGGGAAAGAAGTAATAAAACTCTCCCTCTTTGCAGATGACATGATCTTGTATTTAAAGAATCCCATAGACTCCACTCCCAAATTACTCAAGCTGATTCAAAACTTTGGTAAAGTAGCAGGTTATAAAGTTAACCCCCAAAAATCAATGGCTTTTCTGTATGCCAACAATGAGAAAAGTGTGGCTGAAATTAGGAAAGCAACTCCATTTGTAATAGCCCCATAAAAAATAAAATACCTAGGAATTAACTTAACCAAAGAAGTGAAGGACCTCTATGATGAAAACTTTAAAATCTTGAAAAAGGAAATCAACACAGAACTTAAAAAATGGCAAAACCTCCCATGCTCCTGGATTGGAAAGATTAACATCGTGATAATGGCAATACTTCCCAAGGCTATCTACAAATTCAATTCAATACCTATCAAAATTCCAACCTCATTCTTCAAGGAAATAGAAGAGGCAATCCAAAAATTCATGTGGAACAAAAAAAGACCCCGAATAGCAAAAACGCTCCTCAATGGAAAGAACACTACTGGAGGAATATCAATACCAAATTTCAAACTCTACTATAAAGCCATAGTAATCAAAACAGCTTGGTATTGGCATAAGAACAGACCTCAGGACCAATGGAATAGAATTGGAATCCCAGAAATGAACCTACAGACCTATAGCCATCTAAACTTCGATAAGGGAGCTAAAACAATAGAATGGAAGAAAGACAGCCCTTCAGTAAATGGTGCTGGCAAAATTGGTTAACTACATGTAGAAAACTAAAGCTAGATCCTTATATATCACCCTGCACCAGAATCAATTCCAAATTGATCAAAGACCTTGAAGTCAAAGCAGACACTCTGAAAATATTACAGGACGGAATAGGAGAAACCCTAGGTCTCCTTGGCTCAGGCTGAAATTTTCTTAATAAAGACCCGGAAACACAACAAATCAAAGAAAGTTTGGACAAATGGGATTGCATAAAGTTGCAGAGCTTCTGCAGGGCAAATGACATAGCTAGCAAGATCAATAGAAAGCCCACGGATTGGGAGAAGATCTTTACTAGCCATACAACGGACAAGGGTCTCATATCTAAAATATACTTGGAACTCAAAAAATTAAACCCCCCAACAACAAATCCTCAAAGAAACAACTGCCCAATAAATAAGTGGGCGAAAGACTTAAAGAGAAACTTCTCTGAAGAAGAAAGAAGGATGGCCAATAGATACATGAAAAAATGTTCAACATCCCTAGCCATAAAAGAAATGCAAATCAAAACACATTGAGATATCACCTCACTCCAGTTAGAACGGCAAAAAATCAAGAACTCTAACAACAACAGATGCTGGAGGAGATATGGACAGAAAGGAACCTTACTTCATTGTTGTTGGGAATGTAAACTTGTTCAACCACTTTGGAAATCAGTATGGAGTTACCTCAAAAGACTTCACATAAAGCTCCCCTATGACCCAGCAATCCCACTTTTGGGCATTTACCCAAATGTTTACAAACAAGACCATACTAAAGCTACCAGCACAACTATGTTTGTTACAGCATTATTTACCATAGCTAAGATATGGAACCAACCCTGATTCCCCTCAGTAGATGAATGGATCAAGAAAATGTGGTATATATACACAATGGAATTCTATGCCTCCATCAGAAAGAATGACATTGCCCCATTTGTTAGGAAATGGAAAAACTTGGAAAAAATTATATTAAGTGAAGTAAGCCAGGCCCAAAGAAACATAGGTCCCATGGTTTCCCTTATTTGCAATATCTAGTATAGGTATGAGTCAAGCAGAAAAGGTCAGATAATGTGATGTCAGGAAAATGAACCCTTAGATATGTATTTTAATGTTTTTTTCTTTCATGCATGTGTTTCTAATGCATTTATAAGATTATTTCTTTGTTGCTTTGTATGTCCCTCCCCCACACTATAACCCCTGCTTTCACTATATTTGATGTCAGTATAACTTGTGGAGGAGATGGGGAAAACCCAGTTTTTTAAGGATACAGGTGGACCTGTTGCAACAATGAGAAGTACAAGTTGTCATGTACAAAATGAGCTTTACAACGTCGGTGCGGGGGTGGGGCGGAGAGGGGAAGGAGAAGGATTGGGATGGGGGGAGGGGAGGCTGGGAAGTGATGTGAAGGGTAAACAAAGCAGGAGGCTGCAATGCTTGGTAAGAAATATACGCATTATCCTGCCCATGCAATTGTAACCCCTCTGTACAGTATGTTCACAAATAAAATAAAATAAAATTATAAAAAAAAGAATACAGGCGACAATTAAAACAAGAAATATTGGGAGAAAATGTAAAATTTCCCACTAAAAATACATAAGGCATAGGTATACAAGCAGTAACATCATAAGATTTGTACAAAGTAAAATTATAAGTGGATGCAGATTTCGACGTCCCTGAAAACGATCCATTTGATAGCATCACGGTTTTCAGCACTGCTCTGACCTTCCAAAGGTGAGTCTGAAAAGCAGTGAGTACAGCCATGAAACCCAGCATGCATCTGCAATGCCTCCATCTCCCTAGGCCATCAGTCGATCTCCAGTAAGTGATCCATTAATGGCTTCCAGCATCCTAGTAACATTTGATAAATCACATCTGGTACTATTCCATTCTGAACATGTGTTAATAAACTGTCCAAAAAGTCCCTAATTAATAAAATTATTGAACACTTTTCCAAATGTCCCTCTACACTCTTGCCACACAAAAGGCTGATATTATAAATCAATATAAGTAAAATCAGGACACATAGGTAAGGATAACTTGCCATCAAAGGTGACACTTTCGCAGCTACTATTTATGGACCAAGTAGTTAATCGCTTCAGCTGTGTTCTAGAATTGGAAGTGCGTTTCCCAGGTAAAACCCAATGTTGCCAATTCATAACTAAACATGGAGGAGGCCCCAGACAAACAGGCAAGGGATGAGTATAGTAAGTAAAATTTAAAAAGCTACCATCATCCTTATTGCAAAATGTCAAATTATTCCAAGGAGAGATTAAACAGCAGGAACATTATAGATGGTTATATCCATGTCTCCCCAAACAACAGGTTCCAATAAAGGAGGGTTAGGAACAAAGGCCCAATAACTTACATTAGCATTAGCATGGACAGGGTTTACAACAAGCAGGGCACACATGGCCAGAACAAGTTCTCAGCCATGACAGGTTTACCAGTGCATTGTAACATCTTCTGTCCTTCTCCAGTCAACTTTTTTACCTGCCCCCAGGTGGGCAGTGGGGATTTCTTCTTCCTCAACTGGTGGCCGATTCCTTGCAGGATATGGGGCTGTCCTCACTGGGCCGCGTCTGTATCCATTGTGCAGGAAGACAGTATTGTTTGCCATCCTGTGTAGACACAAAACTCTATCCTCATCCCTTATGTAATGTTCCTAGTTGCCATTCTGCTTTCAATGTAATGTTAATCTATGTGGGAGCATTTAAATAAGGTTTTTGTGATATTTGTTCAAAATGGCGCTCAGCTCTAGGTAAAATATCTCCTTGTGGTAAGTTAAAAACGTTAAGAACAAAAAGAGCTTGATGTAAAATTATTTTAGGATTTTGCATGGAAAACCACAAAATATCCATACCTTCATCCAACCTTTTCCTCCTTTTTAATTTTTTGATTTGTTGTTTTAGTGTGCAATGAACTCGTTCAATAATGGATTGTCTTGGGAGTTATATTATATTCCGGTAATATGTACCACATCATAAAGTTCACAAAATCTTTTAAATTTGATACTTTTATAGGCTGATCCAATATCAGTCTTTATTTGGCAGGCACTCCCTTAATGGCAAAAACTTCCAATAAGTGTTCTATTACATGGTTAACAGTTTCTCCCGTAAGGGCAAAAGCCCAAATTTGGAATAAGTATCTATTGTAACATGTACAAAGGAAAAATGGCCAAAGGCTTGTACATGGATTATGTCCATTTGCCAGAGCTCCTTAGGTTGTAATCCTGAGGATTTACTCCAGCAGGTACAACTCTCAAATGCATTGGTCTGCAGATAGGGCACCTTTTTATAATTTGTTTACCTTGAGAATAAGGTATTTTATAATGCATATGTAAATGGCCAGCATTTGTATGTAAATGAGCATGATCTTGTTTAGCAGAAGCAAAACTAATTTATCAACCTGATTATCGCCATATACAAGGTACCCAGGTAATGAAGAGTGAGCCCTAATGTGAGTTAGCACTTTGGCCTTATGTTGTTGCAATAATGCTTGTAATTGTTTAAATAATTGGTTTAGCTGGGGTTTAGATGAATAAGGAACAGCAGTGACTATATTAGTCACAACCCCTACAGCATAGGCAGAATCAGTAACAATATTAACATCTCCCACAAAATCTTGTAACACCTTAATAATAGCAAAAAGTTCATTTTGTTGAACTGATGCTAAAGTAGTTGTTTGAACCCAATATTTATTTGTCGTCCAATAAACACTTTTTGTTTTGGAGCCATCTGTAAAAACAGTAAGAGCAGTGGAAATAGGGACCTTGGTAATTATATTATTAAATACAAATTGTTGTTTAAGCAAGCAATTCCACAATCTACCTTTGGGAAAATGATAGGAAAATTGCCCAGTAAAATTTACTAATGTAATTTATAGCATTTCAGACATGTTTAACAAATATTTTACTTGGTCTTTTGGCATAGGAAGGATAATTTCAAATAAATCATACCCTGATAGGGTGAATACCCATTGCCTGGCCTGTTGAATAATAATTGCCAACTGTTGTTCATAAGGCATATTTTTTGTAAATCTATGCAGTGTATAAATCCATTCTAATGGTATCTCATTTTGTCCTATAATTCCTTTTGGGTGTTTCCATGTATCTAAAATATATAAATTTATGAGTTGATTTAGCGTTACTCGATGTAAAACCATTTATTTTATTCTCTGTTCTACAAATTGTACTTCTCTTTCAACTTCCTTAGTTAAAGTTCTTTTGCTATGTAAATCAGGCTCCCCTTGTAACAATGAAAACAAATTATGTAATTGATAAGTAGGAATTCTTAAGGCCAGTTCCATCCAATTAATATCTCATAGGAACTTTTGAAAATCATTTAACATATGTAATTGATCACGTCATAAAGATATTTTTTGAGGTGCGACTGTTTGTCTACAGACAACATATCCTAAATATTTTACCAACATGTCTTTTTGTATTTTTTCAGGTGCTATTATTAATCCAAATTCTTTAAATATAGAGGGTAAGCACTGTAACACCATTTCTAATTCTGTCATATTTGGTCCTGCAACTAAAATATCATTCATATAATGAAAAATATAAATGTGAGGCCATTTTTGTCTAACAGATTTTAAGGCCTTATCAACATATATCTTATCAACATATAGCACATAGTTGGAAAATTCATCATTCCTAGGGGCAACACCTTCCATTGGAAGCGCTGATAAGGGCCTTGATGATTTATTTGTGGTAAAGAAAAGGCAAGTCTGTTACAATTTTTTTTTTTTTTTGTCGGTCGTGGGGCTTGAACTCTGGGCCTGGGCTCTGTCCCTCAGCTCTTCAGCTCAAGGCGAGCACTCTCCCACTTGAGCTACAGCGCCACTTCTAGTTTTCAGGTGGTTTATTGGAGATAGGAGTCTCACGGTCTCTCCTGCCCGGGCTGGCTTTGAACCGCGATCCTCAGATCTCAGCCTCCTGAGTAGCTAGGATTACAGGCGTGAGCCACCAGCGCCCGGCCTGTTACAATTTTTTACATGTACAGGAATGGTAAAAAAGCAATCTTGTAAATCTATTACTATTATTGGACAATTTTTAGGAAGCATTGCAGGCGATGGTAAACCAGGTTGTAAAGCCCCCATAGGGTACATGGATGCCTTTACTCCTCGTAAATCAATCCGCAATCTCCATTTCCCTGACTTCTTTTTAATAACAAATATTGGAGAATTCCATGGTGACATAGACGGCTCAATATGTCCGTTGGTTAACTGTTCTTCAACTAATTGATAAGCTGCTTCTAATTTTTCTTTCGATAAAGGCCATTACGCAATCCAAAGAGGTTCCTCAGATTTCCATAATATCATTATGGGCTCCATCTAAAAATGTTAAAATTGAATATGAGCTCCCCATTGTTCCAGTACATCTCTACCAATTATGTTAACTGGAACTTCCATAATATAAGGTTTAAGGACAGCTGTCTATCTTCTGAGGTTATAGTAACATACAACACTGCTTGTCCTATAAAATTTACAAGAGTATTGTTAACTCCTTTAATATTACAGGAGATTATTTTATATAATAAATGATTAGGCCATTCATGAGTGTTAATAATTGTAATATCTGAGCCAGTATCTATTAGTCCTGTCAATATCTTTTCCTGAATATTAATCTTAATCTTAGGTGCATTTTAGTAATATGAGTAGTCCAAACACATTTTTGTTGGTTAATACTTCCAAATCCCCCAATGTGGGGTTTAAATGACTTTCCAATAGATATCTATGGTAATAACAAAATTTGAGCAATTCGTTCTCCCTTTTTAAAGGAATTATCTGCAGAAGCTGACATTAAAATTTTTATTTCCCCATTATAGTCAGCATCAATAATTCCTAAATGTACTAAAACTCCTTTTGTATTAAGACTGGATCTACTGGTTAATAGGCCAAATGTTGCTTCAGGTAAAGGCCCATAAATTCTGGTAGGAATTTTTGTGGCTTATCACCACCTTTCAAAATAAAATCTTTTAAGGCTGGTATGTCCACTGCGGTGCTGTGGGCTGTGGCAGGGAAGAGGGAAAAGATGGTTGGCTGCCCTCGGTTATTAATCCTGGACTCCGGGGCTAGCCCAATGGAGAGTTTCCCTGCATAGGGTAAGCATATTTTATAGGAATTCCTTTATTGTCCCTTTTTGCTCTACACTCCCTTGCTCAGTGCTTCCCCTTTTCACACTTAGGGCAAATTCCAGGTCTTCTCTTGTTAACATCAGTAGCCTTTTTAAAATTTTTCTTTATATGTCCCATTTGACCACATCCAAAACACTTTAGATTAGAGGGTTTGTTTGCATAGCATGCCAGGTAGTGGCCATAGTTTCAGCAAACACCTGCATAGGCCTGGATTCAGATGTAAAGTCTTTGCAGGCCCTTAAATATGTATTCACATCCCCAGATTCTTTAATAGGCAATAGGGCTCATCTACAGTCCTCATTAGTATTCTCATAAGCCAACACGCGCAGCAGTTGTTGCCATGCAGCCTCTCCCACAACAGTACGTTCCAAGGTGAATTTCAATCGTGATAAAAATTCAACATAGGGTTTACTAGGTTTTTGAATTACTTTAGTCCAAGAGACATAATGCTCTCCTACCGGTGGAATCCTTTCCCATGCCTCAATACCTATGTCTCTTAACTGCTCATGGATTTCTTCAGGAGAGTTTACTTTTATATGAGCATCCGCATATTGTTCTGTTCCACCTAACATGGGAAAGGTGTGGATTACTGCTCTGTGCATTTTGTCTAGCCCTTTTTGTACATAACTCAGTAAACCACATTTGCCATTGTAGGTGTTTAGGTTTCTTAAGCAAGGCTCTACAAAGCATCTTCCAATTCATGGGAGCAAAATTATTGTAATGTCGGGCAAGCCCATTAAGCAATTCCTTAACATAATGAGACTGAGGACCATACAACTGCCTTCTTAAGTTTACCAATATCATAAATAGCAACACTTTCATATCTGGCTGGTTGAGCTATACCATTCATAGGGGATGGTTGAATTACAGGATAAGAAAAAATAGGCATTTCATCATCAAACTCACTGTCTGAGCCCTCTGTTTTGGGAGGGAGTGATGCTGTAAAAATTCCATCAGCCAGTTGAGGAGCCGAAGGCTGCTTTACTTTCACTTTCTCAGGTTCTCCATTCACTCTGCTAATTTCCAACTCCATATGTTGTAATCTTGATAAAATCAATTCCATTTGCTCAGACATTTTATTTATACTTTCAGTTTATTCCTTTTCAGCCTTTAGCTCTTGTTTTTTCTCTGTTAATTGCAATGCATCCTTATCTATTGCATCTTTAACCTCAGAGTCCAATTGTAAATCTACAAAAGAAGGGGGGAACTCTTTCTTTACATCTGCTATTAATCTTTCCTCATTCAAAGCTTTAAAAAGGGTATGTAAAATAGCCCAAATGGACAAAAATATAATAGGAATCTTTTCCCATTCTCGAACAGCTCTTTCTACATTATTCTTTACTCGGGGAACCAAGGATTCCATTCCCTAACTACATTAATACACATTTCTATGTCATAAGAAGACATATTTACAGCATAAGCAGCAAGTAAATGATTAAGCATATGTAAGTACAGAGTAGATTTAACTTGTCCCATCACCCTGTAATTAAAAGTACTTTCCTGAATATCCTTTCCTGAATTCAACAATGCAGGGTCCCTGTTTGGGCGCCAATTGTAACAAGCAAGCATGATCTTTGCCAAGATGTGGTCAGAAGACATTCACACAAATATTTCAACAGATACATTTTTACTTGACTTTTGAGATAATGTCTTGGAATATTATTATCTAAACTATTTTAGAGCAAGCTCAAACCACTTCTCCAATCTCAGGAAAATGCTTGACCAGGTGTTCATCTATGCTTAAGCAAGCAGAAGAGCCACTTCCTCAGCTCCCAGGAGTCTGTGACATGTGTTTTGAGGTAGGGAGAGAGAACATTTTACCTCTCTAGCCCGGAATGCCAAGAGCTTTCCTAATACTCAAACACAGTCCTCAGATAATCCTGAGGCCAGAGCCTGCATCATTCTGCCCCTTCAACATAGACGCTGAGTCTTCACAGTCTTTGAACTGTAATCTTCCAATCTTCGCATCCTGATTATCTATGATAGTTAAAAAAGTATAAATATAAATAATATTTGTAAGAATACCAGTGAAGGAAAAATGATACAACCCTGTTTATAGTGGTGTTCTTTTCAGAATATATTGGGCATCACATTAGCAGAGGTGCAGTGTATTTTCACAATGGACATAAGCTATTTTTGATGTAAATTAAGGGAATTTTGAGGTGCACCCTACAAGTTGGAAACTGGTGCACTAGGATGACTTTATGGCATAAATTTTGTGATTGATGGTCATAGAAATAATAGCTTAATCTGATAAACAACTGCTTAATCTTGAAGAATTAATAATAAGATGCTTCATAGTTTTATCCCATATCAGAATGTGGCTCTTTTTCTGTTCACATTTCAGTCTGTAAAACCCCATTGGAAACTGCATCTACTGCAGAATTAAATAACATGCAAACAGGTTCAGAATTTGAAAATGAGTATTTATTAGTCATAAGAATTTTGAAGAACACATACATTCTGTCCTCTTAACAACTTATTTACTTTTAAAAGTTATGGGATTTCATAGAATTAAACTGTTTTCTGTTTTAGTATTACAAAGTACTATATTTATTTTATTTTCAAAATATTGTGAAAAAATTTTCTAGTTGGATATCGTTCAAGTTGATGACCCTTTGATAAAGAAGAGGTAATTAATTCAAATTAGATGCCAATAAGACTGATTTTTTAAAAGTTACTACATAAAGAATAATATGTACTATTATGTACTATACCAAAACAGTGAAATTTTATTTCATCAGCTTATTTTTTTTAATTTTAATGTGAAAATGATGTGCACTGTGGTTACAGCCATTGTAAGGTAGTGAGTACATAACTTTTCAAATTTGTTATCCCTTCACTCAATTTTCTAAGTTTTTCTTTCACCCTAATAACCCTCCCAAGTTGTAATGTACATTTGCAACTTATTGTCTTGTGAGAATTGCTATTGCATTGGTTTGCTGTTTGTCCTTTGACTCGCCATTGTTTTTGTTCCTGTTCCCTTCCTTATTAAGGTAAATGTATACACAATACACAGGGTACCAAAATCAAACACAGCAGGGGATAAACCATAGGGGAAAATCTCAAAGAAACTAGAAATCACATAGTACATAAAAAACCAACTGCAAATAAATATCTGTTTCCATATCTTGGAATTCATTTTGTTCAGCATCAGCTTATGTGGTCAAATATACGCAATACAAACCCACTGGAAAATAGTAGTTTCATGGACACTATATCATTAAAACAACATGTTAACTGTTTTTGATGGTAAAGGTGGGATTAAGATTGGTGAATTCATGATTCTGATAAAGGAATTTAAAAAGAGTTAAAAATTTTTGACAGGTAAATTTTAATTGTTCAAACATTTTAACAACTTAGCCTATTAAGAAAATTTAAAATTGTCTGAGAAAATAGGCTTTAATGCAAAGAAATCCATGGAGACTTAGCTGAGAGGGAACAATGTGGGTGAATATGGCTCATTTTCACACTAAACAAACAAACCTCACAAACCTTGCTGTAAATCCTGTAGGTTCCCTTGAGAATTGTCCTTACCCAGGAAATATACTCTCACTGTGTGAAACAAAGTTGTAGTGGAATTTAAATTCAAAGTTCTTTAAAAAAAAAGACATCAAAATTTGTGAATTGACATTTAATTACCAAACAATAATTCTCTGAAAAAGAAGGAAATATAATTCAAAATCACTTGACTTTATTAAAAGTATGAGAAAAGAGTAGTGAAGAGAGATGAGAGAAACCATAGGGTACTGTTTTCTCTCCAGTGGTGTAATGGGTTCTTGATCTTGATTCTTCCATTCTATCTTCATAAGCTATAAAGCCACAGCTCAGGACTGGAGTAAACAGTTCAGACAAAGAATACTCACAGAATGGGGGCTGGGAAAGCGGCTCCGTGGTAGAACGCTTGCCTTGCCTGCCTGAGGCCCTGGGTTCGATACCTCAGATCCACATAAGCAAAAAGAAAAAAGCCGAAAGTGGAGCTGTGGCTCAAGTGGTAGAGCGCTAGCCTTGAGCTGAAGAGCTAAGGGACAACGCCCAGACCCAGAGTTCAGGCACCATGACCAGAACAAAAAAAGAGAAATACTCACAGAAGAAAATATGTGCAGTAGATGTAGGTGATTTATAACCTTAGACAATCTATTTAAATCTGTTCAAAATTCTCCCCTACCTTAAACTGCCCTCTTTGAACAGCTTTGTTTGCTTTTCCCAAGATTGCCCTTCATTAACTGCTTAAAATTTTGTGAGGTCATATACATACTTTCTAGAGATTGCTGTTTGGTTGTGCTTTTTGTGTGTTTTTGTTTGTAGTTGTGTTTTTAACTGAAGTTCAATAGGTTGTGCAATTGTGTTACAATTAAATATGTCCATCAAATTGTCCAATGCTCCTGGATCAGAGTCACTCCTTCTATCATTCTCAACCAACACTTTCTTCAAGATTTATTTCAGATTTACCACTTCTTTTATTATATGTGTACATTGAGTATTGTAGCTGTACTTGCCCCTTGTTCCATTTTTCATTCATTCTATGTCTTTACTATTATTTCTTTCTGGTTTCAACTTCCTGATAGTTATTCTGTTAAATTGTCTGTTAATACTTTGAAACGTTTATATATATTCCATGGAGTTTCAATCCTGCATATACTTGAACTGATGTCAGCATATGCTTCCATAATTCATTCATCTGTAATAACAATTTGCAAGACTGGAGACGTGAAGCACCTAAACATGATTTTATTCTCATCTTTTTGGAAGATTAATCTTTAGTCAACAAGAAAGTTTAAAAATTGCTTAGAATTTATAGCTAACTACCAGTTTTTATAAATGGCTTTGTGCAATGGTCTGTGATTATTTGATTTTACATGGGATGATATTTTCTACTACCTATAAGTTTTGGAAAAAGAAGAAAACTAAAATTTACTACTTAGAGGAATATTATAGAAATAGAAGATAGATTTTATGTTTGTCACATCTCTGATCAGTACCCATATTCAAGACTTACAGTCATATTTATTACTATGTTAGACAGATAGGGAAAATATATGATAAGGCAACACATGATAAGGCAACTATTAGTGACTTTTTAAAATGTACCTTCTTATGTGATGAAATTTACTTTATTAGCTAATATTTGGGTTTGAAATATGGGAGACTGATCTATTTAACACATTTCTGGAAGGCACCTACTGAACAACGCAAATGGTGGGAGATACTATTTCCACACTTTAATGAATGGTTGAACTTATTTGGCATTAGTGCTCGGTAAATAAATCAACTCTATTGTAACTTGATTCCTACACTTGAGAAACTTTTAATATCACTATCATCTACTTGTCAAGTGTTATTTTGGTGAATATGATTCTAAAAAGTTTATTTGAAAAGGAACATACTTTCAGGAGATTAAATGTAAGTTACATTGGTTTGAGAATGACAACATTTTTATACTACAGAACCAAGTTTTACTGAAGTACCAGTGTTTTGAAGCATTAGGGTCTTCTCAATGTTTTTCTAAATTATACTTGACATCGAAGTCAAGTTTCCTAGCCTTGGTAGAACAATTATGGATCTATCATTCCAGGAATTTTTTTGGCCTACTTATGCTGGGCTGAAATCTTTCATTCATCAATAGGAGAGAGGTATTAAAAAAATCTTGTGACATTTGTGATTTTGTTTACTCATATGGGCTTGTCATCTGTAAATTGAAAGTTTGAACTACAGTACTTTCTCTCATATCTTGTGGTTTCCTCTTTCATTTTAAGTTGCCTTACATTTCACAATTGCTTACTGCTAATTACTGCAAGGAATTGGAGCCCTGAAATATTATAGGAAATGAGAAATTGAGATGGGACTTCAATTACTTTCTGTTAGCATGTTGCATGGGCCAAGGTGAGAAGACTTGCCATTGTTATCTGATGATGCAGATAACTGGGATCTGGTATCCTCGGACCCGTGGGTACTGCAGAAGAATAATAGCTTTTAGGCATCATATGGAGAAAAACACTTTGGGACCAGCGAGTTATTACAATAAACACAGCAGCAGTGTAAAATCTCTTCTAGATTAGAGGAAAACAATACTGTTTTTTTTTACTATGTGAATTCAGAAGATCAAGGACACTTAGAAGCTATCACAAGCTTATACCAAAGACAATGAATTGATACTTTTTATATTCGAATATATATTCTAAACCTAATTATTTATGTTCCAATCTATTTATGGGAATAAATTTCAATTTATTTGTCAATTTATAAATTAATTCTAGTTAGATTCACTGTGTGAAATTTAAGATCAGCACATATAAATATAAAATATATAAGTAGATATAATATAAGAAATTGTTATGCATTGTACTGTGTGGTTAGTGTATCAAAGGCAACTCTGTTTTAAAGTATTATCCCATTATTTCTACCTCAGTTTTTGGTAGAGTTAGACCTAAAGCTTTACCATTTGTAAATTTAAAGCCTGGAGGCAAGAGGAAACATTTTGATTAAAACATTACCCATTTAAGGCCTAATATCGAGGAGAAATATATAGACTTCTCCAGGAGCTATGGAAATATTTGGTGATAGAAAGTCATTAGTGTAAGTTCCTGCCTGGTTGTATGGTAGACAGGCCAGGACATTAAGTAAACATGCATATGAACAACTTTTTCATCTTCTTGGCTTTAGCTACTTTTGAAATTATAGGTATAATGAACAATTATATTTTGTTGTTGTTGTGGTTTTTTTGGGTCCAGTTGTGGGGCCTGAACTCTGGGCCTGGGCCCTGACCCTCAGCTCTTCAGCTCAAGGCTAGCACTCTACCACTTGAGCCACAGCACCACTTCTGGCTTTTTTCTTTTTGCTTATGTGACCTGCCAGAATCAGCTCGACCCAGGGAAAATTAATCCAACTCAGGCGCAAGCCCCAGGAGTGGCTTTCTTCACTGGGTAATCAGAGCCAGAGGCTGCCCCTCCCTTTAGCAGCCTTGACAATCAATTGAAATTCAGTAAACATAAATCCAGAGAGTGGCTCCAGGCTGGGCTCTGTGAGTTTCTCACAAAATAGCTCCCAGGAAAAGCTACTGTTTGCTGAAAGGCCTCAACTCTACCCAGAACCTAGCCTCATCACAGCATCTCCAAACTTGAGGAAAAAGCCATCTCCCTCTTTTGTGATAATCAAAGCATATCCCTCCCATTGAACTAAACTGAGAGGAGGATCACAAAATCCTGGGTAAAGCAGAGCATTTTTCTGCCTGTTCAACCAAACTGACTTAAGAAACCAACCAAGCCACAGGAAAATCAAACACCACAAGCGGACCAGAGACTCAAACAAAAGGCTGTTTATAGACACAAGGGAGATACAGGATTTTTCCCACCACTCCCAAAATAAAGAACTATTTTTTTTTCCTTTTTTTGTACATTTTATTAAAAATTTTTTCTAAAACATTTTTTTTTATTTTTTTATTTTTACCTTTTTTAAAATAAAATGTTTCCTAGTAACATTTTTTCCCTCTTATTATTTTTCTTTTAGAGGTAAATGTGTGTGTGCATTTTTCTTTCTTTTTTTTTCTTTTAAAATTTTTTTTTTGTTTTTTGTTTTGCTCTATTGAATTTCTGATCTTTTTTCTTTCTTTCTTATTCTTTTCCCCTTTTCTTTTCTTTCATTCTCTTTTATGTGAGTTAATTGTTTTTCTGCACATCCTCAGACATGCCCACAGTTGAATATTAGACCTTATCCTTTATTGTGTACACACTTAATCCAAGAATTGATTATTCAGTTCAAAACCTCTTAGACTTAAATTCCTTAATGGCAGTACTACCTCTTTATACCTATATAATATTTTAAGTATTTTTATTTTTAAGTTTTTCACATCTCCTTTATATCCCTCCCCTTCTGCATTATATGCATGTGCTTCTCTGAATATTTCATTTTTGAATCTGCATAATATTTTTAATTTTTACTTTTCTATTTTTTCTGGTCTCTTATTTTTCCCCTTGCTCTTTCTTCTTTTTCTTTTATCTCTACTTTCAACCTATCCCACCTATTTCCTGCTTTGAGATTAGGACTTAGTTAAGTTAACTCTCCCTGGGCCTTCCTATTTTTTACCCATATCTCTCCCTAACCCTAATAATTTTTGGTTTGTCAAATTCATATTTGTGGTTGTTAGCCCATTAATACATAGGTGTTTGACGTTGAATAGATGTACCTATTGAACTAAATTGTATCTGCAGACTATTGACTGTACAAATACAGACTTTGGTTGATGCTTGTCTTAAGTTAGTGTTCTAGCACTAAACTGGTGTTATTTTCATCCCAAATGGGCCGAGTAAGCCAGAAAAAGACAAGAAAAATGACAAGTCCTGGGTATCTCAACTCCCACTCATGATAATCAGGGGACAGAACAGATAATGAATAATCCAGAGGAGAGTTCCCAATTAGCTCTACAAACAGTGCTGGCAAACATGATAAATGAAAAGATTGAAAATATACAAAGGAGTCTGTATGAGCATGATAGAGAGAGAGAGAGAGAGGAGACAAACAAAAGTTCAATGGAGGCAAACAAAAGGTCAATACAGGAAAAGATTGAAAACCTACAAAGGACTCTGTATGAGTGTGATAGGGAGAGAGAGGAGGCAAACCAAAGGTTTATACAGGAATATTCTGAGCTTAGGAAGCTACTCAAAAACTGATACAGGATTTGGGTGAACAGCTTGAGAATACTCAAAGAAAAAGGCAGGAATGGCATGAGCAGGCTGAGAACACTCAAAGAGAATTACAGGAATGGCGTGAACATGAGGAATCTAAGCAAAGAATAATACAGGAATTGAGAGTATACACAATGATCACTAAAGGTATACATGGAATCCATTAACAAATAGCTGAAGAAAGTCAGGGAGACCACAAAGGGAATACTGAATGGAACCCAACCGAAGAAAAGGGAATTTAAGCAAACCATAAACATTCAACTAAGTGATTTGAGAATAAACACTGAACACCAAATTAAGGAAGTAAAAAAGTTCATACAACATCAAAAACAAAGCTTCAACAAAGAATTTGAAGCCATCAAAGCTGACCAATTAGAAGGAAAAGAAATTTTAAAATAGAAAGTCTTGACAGCAGTTTAGACCATGCAGAAGATCGAAACTCGGGGATTGAAGACAGCCTAGATATTATAGAGAAAGAACATACAACCATCCAAGTCAAGTCCAAGAAATATGATAGATCTATCCAACACTTGGAAGACACAATCAGAAGGCCTAATCTGAGGACTATGGGTGTAGCGGAACACCTAGAAACAGAAGTTAATGGTCTAGGAAATTTGTTTAACAGGCTCCTACAAGAGAACTTCCCAACATGCAAAAAGATAGGCCTATTCAGATACAAGAAGCTTTTAGAACTACAAATAGACCAGACCAGAATAGGACATCCCACCGTCACATTATAATCCACATAGGATGAATTGAGAACAAGGAAAAGGTCCTTAAACATGTCAAGGAGAAAAGATCAATCACCTATAAAAGGAAACAAATTAGAATCACCTCAGATTTCTCAGCAGAGACAATCAAAGCAAGAAGAGCCTGGAATGATGTATGCCATGCCCTAAAGACAAACAACTACCAACCAAGAATACTGTATCCACCTAAACTCTCCTTCATAACTGAAGGCCAAAAAAAAAACCTTCCATAGCAAAGAAAAATTGAAACAGTACATCTCTACCAAAACAGCCCTACAAAAGATTCTTAAAGATGTCCTACACATAGAAAACCAACAAGACCACAATAAAGGCCTAGAAACTGCACCCAAACTGAGAATCCAAGAACCATAGGAAGACCCAGTTTTTGTAGACCCCAACAAGGTGGATAACATGGCAGGAACTCCCAAATACCTCTCAGTCCTATCTCTGAACATTAACGGTCTTAATTCTCCAATTAAGCGACATAGACTGTCTAGTAGGAATAAAAAGCAAGATCCTTCTATATGCTGCCTTCAGGAGTCACATCCTGCCAGTAAAAACAAACACATTTTCAATGTTAAAGGTTGGAAAAAATATCTACCAAGCAAACGGCCCCCATAAACAGGCGGGAGTTGCAATCCTAATATCAGATAAAATAGACTTCCAATGAAAATTCATGAGAAGACATAAAGAAGGTGCTACATACTAATTAAGGAATCTTTCCTTCAGGAGGATATTACAATTTTAAATATCTACTCGCCAAACAAGGGAGCATCCAAATTTATCCAAGAAACACTACTTTCCCTCAAATCCATAGAGTCCAAAGACATTAATTGTTGTGGATTTAACACACTACTCTCCCCACTAGATAGATCAACTCGGCAAAAACTCAACAGAGAAACCCAGATCTAAACAACTTAATAGATCAACTAGATTTAAAAATTATCTACTGAATATTTCACCCATCAGCATCAGAATACACATTTTTCTCAGCAGCACATGAACAGTTTTTAAAATAGACCACGTTTTAGGCCACAATGCAAACTTGTCCAAATTCAGAAACATTGAAGTGATACCGTGCATTCTCTCTGACCACAAGGGATTAAAATTAGAACTCAAAACCAAAAGCCACCAAAGAAAGTCCTGTAACACATGGAGCCTGAACAACACACTGCTGAATCATGATTGGGTCATGGAAGAGATTAGACAGGAAATTCAAATGTTCATTCTATCCAACAAAAATGAGCACACAAATTACCAGCTCCTCTGGGACACAGCAAAGGCAGTACTTAGAGGCAAGTTTATAGCTCTGAGATCTTACATCAACAAATTGGAGAGATCTGAAAGTAACAATTTAATGAGACATCTGAACCTCCTTGAAAAAGAGCAGCAAGATATACCCCAATGTAATAGATGGAAAGAAATAATTATTTCAATTAATTCATTTTAATTAGAATTAAATCAGAAATAAATGAATTAGAATACAAAAAAACTATAGAAAACATCAACAAAAGAAAGACTTGGTTGTTCGAAATAATTAACAAAATTGACAGGCCCTTCGCAAATCTTATCAGAAAATGAAGAGAACACACCCAAATAAAACTCAGAGATGAGAATAGAAACATCACCACAGAAACAACCAAGATTCAGAACATTATAAGGGAATATTTCGCAAAACTTTATGCTAATATGTTTGAGAACGTGGTAGAAATGGACCTTTTCCTAGCAAATATTGACATGCCAAAACTAAACCAAGATTAGTTAAACCATCTTGAGAGGCCCATTTCAAGCACTGAAATAGAAACTGCAATAGAGACCTCTCAGCTAAGAAAAGTCCAGGTCCAGTTGGTTTAGAGCACAGTTCTACAAGGCCTTTAAAAGCAGAACTCACACAAATACTACTCCAAATCTTCAATGAAATTGAAAGAGAAAGTTCACTACCCAACACATTCTATGAAGCCATCATAACTCTCATCCCAAAATCAGGAAAGGACTCATCAAAGAAAGAGAACTATAGGCCCATTTCTTTGATGAACATTGATGCAAAACTTCTCAAAATTTTGGCCAATCGTCTTCAGAAAATCCTACACCACAATCTAACAGGATTCATTTCAGGGATGCAAAGCTGGGTCAATATTCGCAAATCAATTAATATAATTCATCACATCAACAGGAGCATGGATAAGAACCACATGGTTATCTCAATAGATGCAGAAAAAGCATTCGACTAGATCCAAAACTCCTTTCTGATGAAGGTTCTGGAAAAATAAGGAATCCATGGAACATTCCTCAATAGAATAAAGTCTATATATAACAAAACTACAGGCACCATTATACTTAATGGTGAAAATCTAAAGTCATTCCTCTTAACTCTGGAACAAGACAAGGATGTCCACTATCACCACTTCTCTTCAATCTAGTGATAGAATTCCTATCTACAGCACTAAGACAAGATGCAAACATAAAAGTGATTCAAATAGGGAAAAAAGAAATAAAACTCTCCCTCTTTGCAGATGACATGATCTTGTATTTAAAGAATACGATAGACTCCACTCCCAAATTACTGAAGTTGATTCCAAACTTTGGCAAAGTAACGGGGTATAAAATTAAACCCCCAAATCAATGGCTTTTCTGTATGGCAATAATGAGTAAAGTGTTGCTGAAATTAGGAAAGCAACTCCATTTGTAATAGCCCCACAAAAAATAAAATACCTAGGAATTAACTTAACCAAAGAAGTGAAGGTCATTTATGATCAAAACTGTAAAAACTTGAAAAAGGATATAAAAACCGAACTAAGAAAATGGCGAAAATGCCCATGATCCTGGATTGGAAAGGTTAACATCGTGAAAATGGCAATACTTCCCAAGGCTATCTACAAATTCAAAGCGATGCCAATCAAAATCCAACCTCATTCTTCAAGGAAATAGAAGAGGCAATCCAAAAATTCATATGCAGCAATAAAAGACCCCGAATAGCAAAAACGCTCCTCAACGGAAAGAACACTGCTGGGGAATATCAATACCAAATTTCAAACTCTATTATAAAGCCATAGTAATCAAAACAGCATGATAGTAGCACAAGAACAGACCTTAGGACCAGTGGAATAGAATTGAAAACCCAGAAATGAACCTACAGACCTATAGCCATCTAATGATAAGGGAGCTAAAAAGACAGAATGCAAGAAAGTCTTTTCAGTAAATGGTGCTTGCAAAATTGGTTAACTACTTGTATAAAACCAAAGCTAGATTCTTATATATCACCGTGCACCAGAAGCAACTCCAAATGGATCAAAGACCTTGGAGTCAAAGCAGACACTCTGAAAACATTACAGGATGGAATAGGAGAAACCCTAGGTCTCCTTGGCGCAGGCCAAAATTTTCTTAATAGAGATTCAGAAACACAACAAATCAAAGAAGGTTTGGACAAATGGGATTGCATGAAGCTGCAGAGCTTCTCTATGGCAAAGGACATAGCTAGCAAGATCAATAGAAATCCCACAGATTGGGGGAAGATCTT
The DNA here is from genome assembly GCF_024711535.1 of Dipodomys merriami. Classification (NCBI taxonomy): domain Eukaryota; kingdom Metazoa; phylum Chordata; class Mammalia; order Rodentia; family Heteromyidae; genus Dipodomys; species Dipodomys merriami. The sequence continues at coordinate 718,355 of NW_027206098.1, read as the reverse complement.
CACTAACCATACAACGGACAAGGGTCTCATATCTAAAATATACTTGCAGCTCAAAAAATCAAACCCCCCAACAACAAATCCTCAAAGAAACAACTGCCCAATAAATAAGTGGGCTAAGACTTAAAGAGAAACTTCTCTGAAGAAGAAAGAAGGATGGCCAATAGACACATGAGGGAATGCACAACCTCCCTAGCCATAAAAGAAATGCAAATCAAAACAACATTGAGATACCACCTCATCCCAGTTAGAATGGCAAAAATCAAGAACTCTAACAACAACAGATGTTGGAGGGGATGTTGATGGGAGTGTAAACTTGTTCAACCACTTTGGAAAGTAGTATGGAAGTTCATGAAAAGACTCCACATAGAGCTCCCCTCTTACCGAGCAATCCCACTTTTGGGCATTTACCCAAATGTTTACAAACAAGACCACACTAAAGCTGCCAGCACAACTATGTTTATTGCAGCATTATTTACTATAACTACCTTATGGAACCAACCCCGATGCCCCTCACTAGAAGAATGGATCAAGAAAATGTGGTATATATACACAATAGAATTCTCTGTCTCCATCAGAAAGAATGACATTGCCCCATTTGTTAGGAAATGGAAAGACTTGGAAAAAATTATATTAAGTAAGCCAAGCCCAAAGATAGATAGGTCCTATGGTGTTCCTTATTTGCCATATCTAGTATATGTCTGAGTCAAGCAGAAAAGGTCAGATAAGGTGATGTTAGGGAAATGAACCCTAAGATATGTATTCAAATGTTCTTTTTCTTTCATGTGATTTTTTCTAATGCATTTATAAGATTATTTCTTTGTTGCTTTGTATGTCCCTCCCCCACAGTATAACCCCTGCTTTCACTGTATTTGATGTCGTTATAATTTGTAGAGGGGAAGGGGAAAAACAAGTCCTTTAAATAAGAATACAGGTGGACCCGTTGCAACAATGACAAGTACAAGTTGTTATGTCGAAAATGAACTTTACAACTTTAGTAGGGGGGCAGGGAGGGCTGGGTGGGAAGGAGGGGGAAGGATGGGAAGGGATGGGAAGGTGGAATAAAAATGTTTTTTTTTTCATGTTGTTGTTTCTAACACATTTATAACATGATTTGTTTGTTGCTTTCTATGTCCCTTCCCCACAGTCTAACCCCTGGTTTCAGAGTATTTGATGTTGGGATAAGTTGTGGAAGGGAACGGAAAAAAACAAATAATTTAAATAGGGATACAGGTGGACCCTTGCAACAACAATATGTACAAGTCATTATGTTGAAAAATGAACTTTACAACTTTGGCCTGGTGGAGGGGAGGCCGGGGTAAGGAGTAGGGGGAGAGTAGGTGGAGGTGAGGGGTTGGGGGTGCGAGATGGGAAGAGATGGGAAGGAAACAAAGAAGAGGCAACAATTCTTGCTAAGAAATGTACTCATTATCTTGCCCAAGTAACTGTAACTCCTTTGTATGGTATTTTCACAATAAAAAAATCGTAATTGTTAAAAAATAAATAAAATAAAAAAATAAAAAACAAATAATATAAGGACCTAGGAAAAAGGAATCTTAAAGTTTTACTTTATGGAATATAATCTGAAAGGACACATTTATGAATGAACCTATATATTGTAAATCAATGTAGACTTCAACGTATTATATATAGAAGACAATGAAATATATTATGGACTTTATACAAACATAGATACTTTTTTTAGACAAGCACCAGGAATATCTTTAGTTTCTATACTATTCATTTCAACCATAAGTTAAAATTAAAAAAAATCTCAACCTCTGCAGCAATCATTATAGATGCATACAAACAACTCTTGAATACATTTTGATATCAAAGTCTGGCAATTCACGTGGAAGAATACTATGGAATCCATGAATTTTTAAATTAAGATATTGCTGTTGCTTTGTATATGAAAATGTGTTGTAGGGACACAAAGGATGGACTGGCACTTTTGAAATTTAAGAAACTTAACCAAACTTCTACGTAAGAGAACAATTTGTAGAGCCATCCACAATTTCAAAGAGGTAGTGATACATACTTACCCTTTTGGCAATATCAAATGAAGTTTCTTCCAAGTTGTTCTTCAGACCCGGTTTGATATAATGTTTCAACAGAAAGAGATACAGCATATCTTTGCTATTTCTATTCCCAGCAGCAAGATGCAAGGGTGTCAAGAGACCTTTAGTTTGGGGATTGGTATCTTCATCATGATGAAGTAAGAAAGAATCCATTCTGGTGTTATTCCACATATAAGCACTGTGCAGGGGTGCCAAGCCATTCAGAGTTATTGCATGAATATCTGCCTTGAGCTACCAACTCATGGACAATGTCTAAATGTCCACTCTAGGCTTCCCGATGAAGAGGGGTATACTTACCTCATCCCTAGTCTACACATGAGTGGCCTTTTGGGAAAGTAGTCTCGGAACTCTAGTAAGTCGATTAATTTCGGCATCCCAAAGAAGAAATTTGCATGGATTCTTCTCCATTATTTTCTTGCAATTGATACCATTCCTCACGTTTTCATCTTGTTCCTTGTCTTCATCAGAATTGCCTAACCAGAGACTTTGAGTAATAGTGGGAATGAGGTGTCCATGTATTTCCCCAGTAGCTCACGTTGGTTGACATGGTCAGAAAATCCGGTGAATTTTCTGCATATGTTTTTTCACCATGATTTATTTTCTCTTTTTCCATTTTTACTATTCTAAATTATTCTAACTGGATAGTAGTGAATTGATAGAGAGCAGAGGAAAGATTTCCTCCGTATTCAAATGCACAGACTGAAAATGAGGACCAGTGGTGTCTTCATGTGCAGCTTATTCTAGGAAGGAGAAAATAGGAAACAATGCCTTCTATGTATATGATTTGGGAAATACTATGATATATTGTAAGAGAACTTACTATTCAATATATGAGCTTTAAGAGCTTTCTAATAGATCCATTATTTATTGGTACCCAACATTAGAAAAAAAATGTATAATACAGTAGTAAAATAGAAGTCCTTTGCATGACTATTTAAATTCCTTGTTTTTTTAAAGACACTTGTTTTCATCTAAAAAAGTTGGCCTATCTACTGTTTTCAAGTGATTTTGATGATTAAAGATGCTTAATGGGAAGTCAAAATGTATTAGTATTCCTTTGATATCAATTAAATTTCATTTTTTCTTCTTGGAGAATATAATGATCGAAGCAATATTTCAGAATCAGCAAGTAATAGTTCAGCATCATGTTTCCAATGCAAGTGGATCACCAGTAAGTAATCCTCGATACCATTTTCCTCAAAGTTTTTTTTTCACAGATACAATCTGCCTGCCTTCTCTAGCAGCTTTCCTAGCCTGGACCTTTTCTTTCATTGTGCAGGAAAAGTGTGATTCAACTGATTTCAGTCATATTTGTTCCTAGAGTTATCAAGGATTTAGATTCTTTTTTAAAAAAAAATTACTTGTGGGGCCTGAACTCTGGGCTTTGGCACTGTCCTTGAGCTCTTCAAATCAAAGCAAGCGCTCTACCACTTGAACCACAGAATCACTTCTGTGGTTCTGTTTATGTGGTGCTGATATGGGAAATGATAGAGCAGAAAGTGAAATGATGCAACCAAAAATATAAAAGCAAAATAAATTAGGACAATTATGGAGCAACCATATTGTCTATGAAAATCATGAAAGAGAGAGAGGAAGAGAGATACAGATGTGCAATGACCTAGCTATCCACAAAATCAATGCTTCTGATCTATTTATAAAGCAATTTTATTGTTTTATTTGTTAAAAGAGATGGAAATAGAATTTATGTATTTACTTGAAATTAGCACATACATTTTTAGTCACCTACATAAAGAGACATAGCTTTGACTAAATTACAGACAAGAATCTTTTTCTTTTTTTTTGGGGGGGTCTGGTCGTGGGGCCTGAACGCTGTCCATCAGCTCTTCAGCTCAAGGCTAGCACTCTACCACTTGAGCCACAGCACCACTTCCGGCTTTTTTCTTTTTGCTTATGTGGTACTGAGGAATCAAACCCAGGGCCTCAGGCATGCAAGGCAAGCGCTCTACCACTGAGCCACCTTCCTAGCCCCCAGACAAGAATCTTAATCCTTGGGCTGGGAAGGTGATAAGTGGTAGAGTGTTTTTCTTGTAGCTTACTACAGTGCGGACTCTACTTTCCAAAAAGGCCACTCATGAATACTAGGGATGAGGATGAGTATACCCCTCTTCATCAGGAAGCCTAGAGCGGACACTTAGACATTGTCCATGAGTTAGTAGCTCACGGCAGGTATTTATGTGATAAATCTGAATGGCTGGACACCCCTGCACAGTGCTTATATGTAAAACATATTGTAGCACACACACACACACACACAAACACACACACACACACACACACACACATACACACACACACACACATCATCATCATCATCATCATCATCATCAGATTTCTTCTTAAGTATTTTTGTGTATGATCTTAAGAAGAAATTTACATTACTAACTTGAATTTCTGAGAGAAGAGTATAATCAGTGTACATCTTGCTTCTATACTCTCAATATTTAATTGCTATCGAAGTATATGCAATAGATAAGTATAGGAAAAAGTAGGAGCCACACTGGTGGTTCATGTCATTATTCCTAGCTAATCAGAAAGATGAAATCTGATGATTGTGGTTTGAAACCAGACCAAGAAAAATAGTCCATTAGATTCTGGTTTGAAAGTAACCAGCAAAAGCTAGAAATGGAGCTGTCTTACAAGCAGTAAAATGCTAGTCTTGAGAAAACTAAAACAAAAAAATAACAAATTCTGGGACACAGCTAGGCCTTGAGTTCAAGCTCTAGTATTAGTATTTAACTAATGAAGGAATGAATTAGTTAATTAATTACCTAAAATAAAATAAGTGGTCACATGTGGAGGGGCAGGTAAAATGTAACAACCCTGGTGACTGGAATATGTATTATTTTGTAATAAGACAAATTATAATTTGTCCTAATCACTAATATTTTATTTGAACTTTTTTGTACAATAAACTCTGAATTTGGCATGCGTGTATATGTGTACATGTGCACACATATGTGTTTAAGTGTGTGTGTGTATGTGTGTGTGTGTGTGTGTGTGCTGTTGCAATGTTGCTTGCAAATATGAACAGGGTGAGGCTGAAAAGAGCTGTGTTAAAATGTTTTTTAAAATGTTTTTTATTTATCAGTGTTCTGTCCTGTCATTTCAGTGGAAACCCCCTTCATCATAATCAAAGCAATTACAACATTAAGTTAGATAAAAGAGATCATTTTCAGCGTTTAGTATGTGTTAGGTAAAAAGATACACATATAATTGGGTAGTAAGTTATGACTGTCAGTTCAAAATATGTATTTGAACCCTTAAATTGATTATATTTTTAAGAAATACTCATGGAGTGATTTTGACCGACTTGAACAAATTAGTATTACTCTCTGGTTATTTCTGTGAAACTCAAGGTAGGTAAACTCCGGATTTCTGTTAAAAATAACTTTCTTTGTAAGATCGTATCTATTCACACTAAGATAATAAAATCCGTATTTTTAAGGTTTGAATATCCCATCATATTGACTGAAAATCAGTATTGTGGCTATGCGTGTTAGATATATATTTCAAAAACAAAAACAAAAACATGTGTCACCTCCAGATTGTGGATGCATTTGAAGTTTGTACATACAAAGGTTTCTTCATTAATAGTTCTTTTGTGGGAGTAACTATCACAACTTTAACAAATAAGGCTTTTCGAATATCTTTTCCAATATAAATAACATCCCAGAGCGAGTTTTGCAATTTCTGAAAAACATTTAAATATTTTACTATTATTTTAGTTCATTGACTATACAGCTAAAGACATTTCTGAAATAAATATTGTTAAGATCTGAAAATGTAAGTGGGTCTATAGGCTTTTCATGCATCATTTCATGAAAAGCCAGTTTTTATGAAACTAAAAGAAATAGAATAAAAGAATGTAAGTGAATTGGGTAACCTAATTATTAGTATAATTTTGTTTTCTATTAGCACAGTCCTTTGAATGTAGATGATGCAGTTAAATTATTTTTTGTCTCACTGTGCTTGTTATTTTTAGATTATTTGTAGTTATAAGAATGAATTTGTAGTATAAATAAAGGTCTTTTAAAATGATTAGGATTAATCTTGTGTTTTGTATTCTACTCCCATGAAAATGAGTTATGATCAAGTGTTAATAGTTTATAATTGAATCTTCAGCATCATAAGAAATTTTGAAAAATTTGGTAGTATTGATGTCTTTTTTGCGGGGGCGTTCGGTAGTGGGGCCTGAACTCTGGGCATTATCCCTCAGCTCTTCAGGTCAATTCTAGCGCTCTACCACTTGAGCCACAGCGTCATTTCCAGCTTTTTTCTTTTTGCTTTTGTGGTGCTGAGGAATCGAACCCAGGGCCTCATTCATGAAAGGCAAGCGCTCTACCACTAAGCCACCTTCCCAGCCCTTCATGTCTTTTTAAACCAATAGTATTCACAAAATGGAGAGTCTTTAATTCATAATTAGGCCTTGATGTCTATGGTTTTAAACCTCTCATTCCTAACATTAATGATAGGTCAGAGTGCATTTTTGGTTATAGGAAAGATAAAATATTTATCTAGGGTCAAAGGTGATTTTTATATCAGTCTTGCTTTAATAGCATTTTAAAGTAGTACCTTTCTCTCAAAATGTTGGGTATAAAAAGCAATCAAAATACTTCTAATGGTAAACAACTTAGTTGAGCTACAATGTGGAAATGATTGGTCCATAAGACCTGCAGTCTGTTTCCATCAGGAATTATGGAGGTCATTCTTTCAGTAAGACAGTGTTAAATAGAGATAGGGTCCCCAGGCAGTTCAGTGTTTAGTGAAGGGTTAAAATATGATTTCTACTATTTTGAGCTAGAAATCAAGAATGTTATACTTTAGCAGTTCTTTTCACCAGGGAGGTATGCATTGATTATGAACTTTGAGTATTCATATTACAGTTCCCTATTTTCTAAGATAAAGTAAAATATTATGAGTGTACACAATAATTCTGGGAAATTTTCCTAGAATTTGTAGACTAAGTGCTGGTATTTTAGTCATAAAATAGAATGAGGATAATTGATACAGTGGGAGATGAACCTCAGGCTAACACCATGTCTGCAATGTTGTACTAGTAATTCCAACTCTGAAGACTTCAATATAATCATCTGAGAATTAAAAATGTAAGGAGCTCCACTTCATGCAATTATTGTGAGGATTAAATTATATACCATAGGTAAAATACTTGGAAAAACAATCAATTAGCATTTGGCACATTCTACCTGTTATTTTATCATGTGATGAAATCAAGCATTTTTACTGTGATTTTATATGTGCAATGTGATGTATTGATATGCATTGCATTGATCACTTTTCTGTCACTATGAGGAAAATACCTGCAAAGAAAATTTCTGAGGAGGAAACTATTATAATGACTCATGGCTTAAGAGAATGCAGTTTAAGATCAAATGTCTCCATTGTTTTTAATCATGTTTTTATTATCTTAACTAGTTGTACACGGGAATTTCCATTCAATAAATGAGTTTTTTAAGTATAATGGATCTTTATATAACTTTTCCTACCCTTCCAAACCTCACCCCACTTTAATTTTTTTCTAGTTTCATATTATTTCCATTGAATATAATGTCTTCACTGTTACTCCATAACTCTTTTTATTCCTTCCATTTGACTTCCCCTCACATCTTCCAAGTGATTGTTTCTTGGTATTCAATTTTTTGGATTAAAATTCAATTTTATAAGAAATTACACCTTTTAAATATTGCTCTGAAAAATGAAAGCTTTGGTTAATATTGTTGTTTAACTTGCATATAATTCTGGCTTCCAAATACGAGACAGAACATGGGTCCTTTGTGTGTCTGGATCTGACTTCATTTACTTAACATATTTTTAGATCTATCCATTTCTTTGCAAATAATGTAACAGTCCTCATAATGGATAGGTGCAATACAATTGTGTATATATGACACACTTTCTCCAATCATCCTTCTGCCAAAGGGCATCTTGGCTATGGTGAATAGTGCAGTAATGAAGATGATTGTGAAAGTGATTTTACTGTAACCTTTTAGAAGAATTCATCATTATCTTTCTGGGAGCAATCCTATAGCCAGTTTTCTAGAATAAGCACATCCTTCCCTTCATCTCCATCACAACGTATTGCAAATCCTCAAAAACAAACTACCCCATACAGGTCTCAATAAGCTAAAACCACACTGTGCCCATATTCTTTCAATACATTTTTTTTTTTTTTTTGGGTCCGGTTGTGGGGCCTGAACTCTGGGCCTGGGCACTGTCCCTCAGCTCTTCAGCTCAAGGCTAGCGCTCTACCACTTGAGCCACAGTGCCACTTCCGGCTTTTTTCTTTTTGCTTATGTGGTGCTGAGGAATCGAACCCAGGGCCTTGAGCATGCAAGGCAAGCGCTCTACCACTGAGCCACCTTCCCAGCCCCTCAATACATTTTTAATATTACATAAATTTAGTGAAAACGTTCTATGTACTTTCCTAATGTGGGAATGAGAGACATAAAAACAGTGTAAAAGTAAGAAATATGCATTTTATTTAGCTATTATCATATTTAAAATCTTTTTCAGCTCTAACTTATAGCCTCACTTACTATTCTTTTAATCTTTATTTGATTACTTCATCTAGCCCCTAAATTATAACAGGTGAGTTAAATAAAGACAAAAAGTGTGGTTTGATTTTGACACGCATGTGCGAGGATGTACAATATGGGTAAATAGATGGATTGGAATTAATAGCAATTATCCATTTTGTTAAAGTAGAGATGGTTTTCCCAAACTGATTCATATTTCATTCAACAAAAAGAAACATGTAACAATCCCTTTGTTTTCCTCCTCATTAACTTTTGTTTCCATTTTATTTTATAATGAAGGATGATTTCATATATGTACTGTAGATACAAAAATATGTTAAACTATTTCTATCCGTATGTATTGATAAATACACACATACATATATTACACAGGTTACAATGATAATTTATAACTTCTGTAACTATACAATTTACTAAATTATTAAAAACATCGATGGCTCATGCCTGGAATCCTGGTTACTCGGGAGGCTGAGATCTGATGAACATGGTTTAAAACCATCCTGGGCAGGAAAGTACATGAGCCTCTTATCTCCAAACAACCAACAGAAAATCAGAATTGGAACTGTGGCTCAAAGTAATAAAGTGGTAGCCTTGAGAGAAAAAGCTCAGGGACATCACCCAAGCTCTTAGTTCAAGAACTACAATCTACCCAAAAAAATTATTTAATTTACACCTGTGTAAGTAGCGTATTTCCATCACCCAAATGTACATCCATGCTCATTTGCAAGGTAACTCTGTTTTGTCTGAAGTACCAATAAATATTATCACTTAAGTAGAAAGCATTGGAACGTAGGTTCATTCTGTCTCTCTCATGGATTTTTCTCGACTCAAATACTCAAGTGTTACAATTATTCCAATTATTTAAAATCATAGCTTTTATCTTTAATACCCCTAATATTACAGTTTGAATTCAGTGTCTTGTGCCCCCTAAATAGGTGTTCTTACCACTTTGTCATGTGCCCAGCCCTAAATTATCAAGATTATTTTTCAGATAGAAACTGGCTTCCTACTTGTGTATGCTCTTGGCCACAGTCCACTTTATGTTATTCTTCCTGCAATTTAGAATAATAAGTGCATGGTATTATGTACAGATCTTTCTGTCTAGTCTGGGCTTTAGCCACTGTTCTCACAACAGTGCACTCCCATGTAGTCAGGATTTTCAAAAGTTTGTCATAGCTGATTTTTTTTTAATCTTTTCATTTCCTGCAGGTTCTTGAGTACTGAATTAATTTGTGTTTTCTTGTGTTGTTTTGTTTCATTTGAATGTATGTATTGATTTGTTCCTTACATTTCCTTTTGTTTATTTCCCTCAAGTTCTTACCTAAAGTGCTGTGAAACCAATTCTTCTTTCTCAAAATAGGGTGAACATTATTTATTCCAAAGCAATTTCAGTAACATTTAAACACCTTCAGATCTATGAATGGTATACAAATGCTAAACGCTGAGAAGGGTGTTTTTACTTTCACGGTAGTCTTTGTCATACACAGATCATGAAATATATGAAGATAATATAACTACAGATGCATGCCAAGAGGAGAAAACCCTATTATTAATTGTTTGACAGAAGCTTCCCTTCTAGTGAAAGAAATATATTACTTGATGCAGGATTTCACAAAATCATATTGCTAGGAGGAACCTAAACAATCATCTAATACTGTAGACTTGAGAGTGATGACTTGACTACCTGAATAATTTACTTTTGGGTCAAATAAAAGCAGGCTTCCAAAATGAGAGTAGATTTTAGAGAAACATGATGAATTTTATGTAAATAGGTCCTTAGCTGATTTTGTTAATTTGTGACCTAATACAGGGAAATAAAGTACAGCAAGGTAAAAATTAAAGAACTTCACATTGAAATACTCATTTGTGTGTGTGTGTTCATGCGCATGTGAGTATGCAAACTCATATGTACATGTGCTCATGCATGCATTCATCATTCTTGAGGCTTGATAGTGCCTGGGAAATATTCCTCAGCTTCTGTGCCCAAGGATAGTGGTCTACCACTTCAGCCACTTCTGTTTTTATTTTTAGATAATCGCTTGTATTTTCATGATTAGACTGGCTTTGAACAGTGGTCATCAGATCTCAGACTCCCTAGTTGCTAGCTAAGCTTATTCAGCCTCTGAGTACCTAGTTAAAATTCTGGGTGTCCTCTATGCTTCACTGCTCTTTTATTCATTTCCTGAGGTGAGGTAATCACAAGCCTAAGTTATATATATGTCTAATTGCTTTAAAAATAGTTACTGCTTTGTACCAGGGGTTCCCATCTATACTCTTACCTACTTAAGAGGCTTGAGAATAGAACCCAGGCCAAAAGTTTAGTGGAATTCCTTCTCAATCTACAGCTGGGTGCATTGGATCATTTCCAACATCCTTAACTATCTAGTTACTAACATTGGAAGGACTGCGGATCCAGGCCAGTCAAGGTAGCAGGCTAGACAAGTTGGTGTTCATGTCAGATGCCATTGATGATGGGAAGGCTAAAAGGACAGATCAGGTGCATGTTCTTGTGGAAAGAAAATCCCTATCCTAAAATTAACCACTGATATGACGCTGGCCTAGAAAGAAAAATATACTCCAGCTTGAAATACCCACAATTTCCCACAACCAAATTAAGTATATACATGAACAATCAAAAACTTAGTACAATCTGTTCTTTAATATCAGCTTTATCTGATTATCATATGATGTTTCTTCATTAAACTTATGATAATTTAAAAAGTCCTAGAAAATTCTTTCACACTTATTAAGTGCAAATGAATGGCAAATTGCCTCATTTCTTACCTATTTGACTACCACTATAAATTCGTCTTATGATTATTATTAATAGTAATATATTCTGATTTATTACTTTACTTTGTAATAGTTTTTAAACTTTTTGCTTTTCTGCTAAAGTTGAAGTATTTCAATAGTATCATCAAAGTATATTCCTTGCATATTTAGGGAAGATTTTTAGAAAGTTTTTAACCAATGGCTTCTAAGAATTCTTAATTGGTGTATATATATACATATATATAGGTTTATTTTAAATTTCAATTAATTTTATTGTAATGGTAATGTACAAAGGAGTTAAAGTTACATAAATGAGGTAATGAATACATTTCTTAGGGAAGGAACATTGTTATATCTTCCATCGATATTTTTGTACACTCAAAACAAGAACCACTGATACTTTTGCTGTTGCTATTGATCAATGGGTTGATATACAGAGGGTTTACACTAAATTAAGTCAACTAAAGAGTACACTTCATTTTATTTTCTAAATTTCATATTTTGTGCTTAAATGTTTTCATTTGTTTCTTTAGGATAATTCATTTTTTTCAGAGTTGTAGAATTAGTTTATTTATTTTTGCATGATTTTTACACATGTAAATTATTCAGACATGTATTTTGCTTTTATAATATTTAACATGTGACTATTTAAAAATTGTTTTCTTAATTTTTATAATGTTAATGATGTTAAATAAATTTATTTTCTTATACTTATGAACATATTTGTCCAGGTAACAAATACTTACTGTATTTTCAAGAAGCACATACTTTATTAAGAAAGGCTTCATTACTTGGTCACTTTTTGGAAATATTTTTACTTGAATTAAAAAAAAATGTTTGAGCTCGGCATGTTGATTTGTGGAATCCATTTTCTAGCTATGGTGGGAAGTGTAAATAGAGTTTGTAATTCGGGAGATACTGAGAAACTCTGTGACCTTATTATAAAACTATTCATAGTGAACTGATTAGAGATATAGCCATCGCTAGTGTTATATACAGCACCTCGCTATCATATTCTAAATCTTGAGTTAAAATACAAGTAACATCAATCTTTTTTCAAAATAAAAGGACACGTTTCAAAATGTTTATTATTTAAAACTTATTTGCAAAGGTTCTCATTTCTTGTATTAATTTTCAATTTACTTAAGCTATTAAAATCCAAGCATACTGTGATTATTTTATTTCTACTAAACTTTTAAATAGTACAAGCAATATTATGATATCATATAACATACTTTTACTATTTATTATAATTTCCTCTGTTTAATATGATAAAATCTATATTCCAAATATGTGTATATGGTGTGTATGTGTGTGTTTATATGGTTTTTGTGTGTGTGCACTTTCTGTGTACTTTGTAATGTTTGGGAGGTCACACCATTGCTTTACACATGCTAGGCCAATGTTTTACCACTGAGCTATACTGCCTAGTTATAATCAAAATAGTGTTTTAAATCATGACCTTGAAAATTTCATTCCTAGTATGTTTTTTCAAAATAATATATGATAAAACGTGATCCATATTCTATCCACGCTAGCAATATTTAGTTACTTAGAATATTCCCACTGCCTTTCCACTTCCAAACTCTTGTGTTTGTTATTGATAAAGGTTTTACTTTGCTTCTTTTCTCTCTTCATTTTTTTTCCTTTAGAGTTTAGCTACTCTTTCTCTTATTTCTTTGAGAATTAATTATCATATTCTTTTTACAATATCCTTACATTGTTACAGGTATATACAATGCTCTATTTTTTATTTTATTTTTCCATTTTCACTGACTTTTGGTCCAAACTATTAGATGGATTAAAAAGAAACTTGACTTAGGACAATTACTCTTCTCCTTCTCTTCTCTGAAATCTTTCTGTTTTTTGAAACACAATAGCAATGTCATATAGCTCCTACATGGTCCATCATTCTTTCCCCTCTCACTCTCCTCTGTTGTATAGCTCAAGTTGTTATCATTCAGATTTATTATGCTACAGCATTATCTAAATCTTAACTCATTCCTAAATTAATTTTAGTTGTTTCAAGTATTCTCTAAAGACATTTCTCGATATATAATATCTGGGGTCTTGTGTTTTTACAAGGTACAAAATATGAGTGACTATCAAACATCTAGATATCTCTGTAGAATATTGGTCCACCTGCTCAATAAACTTGTATGTAAATTCAAGGAATACAGGTCAGTCAGAACAATCATGTAAAATGATGTAGCTTCAGCCTTCATTCTAGCTTTGAATCTTATTACCATGTTTACTAGTGAAGACAAAATAGTTCTACTATAAGAGCAGATACATAGAAGATTGTAACAGATTTGTCAAAAATAAATTCTTAGTTTTATGGTCAATAAATTTTGAAAAATATCCTATAACTTTATGAAATAAAAATAAAATCTTAAATGGTGTATTGGCACTATTGTCTCTTGAGATTTAAAGAATGATCTTACACTACTACCTCAATACTTTTTTGTTTTGTTTTGTTTTGTTTTGTCATTCATGAGGCTTCAACTCTGGGCTTAGGCGCTGTCTGTGTGCTCTTCTGCTCAACGCGCGTGCCCTACCGCTTGAGTCACAGCACCAGATCTGGTTTTCTAGTGGTTTATTGGATATAAGAGTCTCATGGACGTTCCTGCCATGGCTGGCTTTAAACTGTGATCCTCAGATCTCAGACTCCTCAGTAGCTAGGGTAACAGATATGAGCCTCAGGCACACGTCCTACCTCCATCCTTACACAAAAATTTAAAATAAAAAATGATTATCAAACTAAATGTGAGATGTGAAAACCTATAAAATATAAATATAAAAATTCATGACATTACATCAGTATAGGTTTCTAAAACTTTGACATGGAAAGCATTAGTGGCTAAAGATAAGCAAGAATAAACTTGATTATATCAAGTGATAGCATTTCATAATTCAAAGGACCCTATAACCGAAGTGAAAACATATCCAACAGATACAGGGAACATATGTGTTAATGCTCCAATGTTAATGCTACAATGATTCTGAATCTTAAGTATTTTTATATCTTCTAATTCTATATAAATTTTTTCCTGAATAAGATATTTCTTTGAAGAACATATGCAAATTAATAGTCAATAGAAGGAGCATATAAAATAAGTTCCTCTTTAGTATCTAAGAAAAAAGACAAAGAAAACTCACTAGTCTGAACCTAATATAAAAAGATGACACAAAATATAGTAATGCATTTGTGGAGAAAATGATAAGCTCTACATAGGAGAATGATTTGTATAATAGTTCGATCATTTTAGCAAGCAAGATTTCAATTCTTCAAAAGGTCAAAGAGAATTGTATATGATCCAGCCATTACACTTCTATGTATGTATTAAAGAGAAGTAAAAATCTTGTTTGGACAGGGAATGTAGTTCATTGACAGTGCACTTGAGTAATATGTGTGAGACCCTGGAAATAATCCCCAAAAATAAATTTGAAAAGACACACTATAGAGGATGTATGCTGGACAAATTCCTGTAAGTGAATTTTATATCTATTTTAATGTCTGTTGTAAAATTTACAGCATTTCTATTTGAAGAAATGCAAGTTTGTGAAAATTAGGCTTGGAAAACCTATTATTGTATAATTTACTTCCAAAGCACTAAATCTATACAATAAAAGGAGATTAAATATTGCATGTAAATTTCATGGCAGCAAAAACAAAACAATTGTTAAAATACTTCACATAAATTGCAGAATACCTAAAAAGATGTTTTCAATATTGACTAAAACTTCTTTGTAAACTACAGCATTTAAAACAAATATGTGATTTTGTGTATTTTGAGTGTTTTCGGTCCTTTTTTTTTTTGAGTTATACAGAGATAACTCAATCAAAAAGTGTATGTGATAACTGTAATATCTAGGAGTTATGCATCACATATAAGTAATTGATAACCTTTTCCGCAAGAAACTTTTAGCAAATGACAGAAGACCCAAATCTATGCATCTGCATTCTATGAAAGTCATATGTTACTTCCTCAATTCAATTGCTTTTCACTACTTTGCTAGGAAAAAAAATATTCTCAAGGTAAGAGCCAATAGCAATGAAAAGAAACAAAATATATAATCATCTTTATTTATTTGTGAAAATAACAAATGAAATAAAACAATTCCACTTAAGCGACTCCAATATTAGTACCTATGAAGATGTTCCTGAATATCAATATCCAATGAATTTTTGGAATTTTAATTTCTACCAACATATTAAAACTAGAACAAGAAAACAAATATAGCCTTGGATCAAACCAGCACTGGACTAATATTTTTAATTGTTTTGAAATTACAAAAGGATTGATACCATTAAGAAAATGATTTTTTTGGAAATCAATTAAAAGTGTTTATTACTTATTATAACTCAAATACCAAACAAGAGTATTTTTATACAATCATTACAAATATCATTTTATTCCTATAGTAAAATAGAATAAAAGACCAGTCCCAATAAATTATCATTATTTTTAATTCTTAATTATTACCTTAATATCTTAAACAAACTAAATAGTCATGTCTTTAACATAAACATAAATATTCTATACTTTTTACCTAACATTTTCCAGGGGCATGTATTCATGTTTCTAAGAAATGTTCACAGCAGTTAAATGGTGCTTTTGTGAAATTAATGTGATATATTTTGTTGTTGTTGTTTGCAAGGCCTGGGCATTATTCCAAAGCCTTTTTATGCTCAAAGCCAGCATTCTACAACTTGAGGCACAGAGGTAATTCCGGTTTTTAGTGGTTAATTGGAGATCAGAATCTAACAAGTACTTCTTTAGTGGGGGGGTCCAGTAGCGGGGCCTGGGGGCTGTCCGTCAGCTCTTCAGCTCAAGGCTAGCGCTCGACCACTTGAGATACAGAGCCACTTCCAGCTTTTTTTCTTTTTGCTTATGTGGTGCTGAGGAATCTTACCCAGGGCTTCATGCATGCAAGGCAAGTGCTCTACCACTAAGCCACCTTCCCAGCCCCCTACACAATTCTAAGATCTCATTACCAGAACAGCTTAAATTATAGGCATGAGTCCCTGGCGCTTGGTTGGGTGTATTTTTTAAATTTTAATTATGTTTTAAGATTTTTGTTTCACTATAATATACATCGTTCTACACATAAATTCATATATATGTATATATTTCTGATGACAAATAATCTCTAAAAATGTATGTCTTTCTACATATAATATATATATATATATATATATATATATATGTTGCTGAACACAGACTTACTCTAAAACTTTTATGCTATTTTTTTTACCTTTTTCATTTCAAAGACATACAGTCTATTGTTCCAAAAGTTTCCTAGAATAGAATAACTAATATTTCAATAGAATGTAGAATCTATTACTTTCAAGGTAATTTTAGATATACACATAATATTGCAGTAACATTTATACTATATTACTTGAAATAATTCTGTTCACACTCTTAAATCTTTGTGTGTAGTGATGGGGAGAGAGGAAGTTATTTCATACTGGTTAGGAATTTGCAATGCTTCCAAAATCTATTCCATAATTTGATATAAGCATGTAGTCAATCTACCTGTTATGGTTTAGTATTTTTGTTTCTTTATTTGTGCAAATTTTTAATATGGATGCATGCACAGTGGTAACATTAAAAATATCAATCCAGATTTTGTGGGTATTTATATTTCTCTTGGGAAAACTAATGAGCTCCAAGAACATGTCCATAAGGAGCCTTCTAATTCCAATATCACGGTTTGTCTTAAAATGCTTTAAATTCTACACACTCTAATGTGGACATAGGGTCATATTGTGGAACTTTTCTCCTCAGAGAGTTAGTACTACACTATTGCTTAACATGGATATTGTACCTTCATACATAGACAGGGCATGTGCAAAGAAGAAGTGGTAGTTGAACAATTTTCTTATCAGTTTTTACAGATGAAATGGAAATAGAGCAAATATGAGCTCAAAAGGAATGTGCAAAGAAGACAAGGGCACAAAATAGAATGTGCCAAGAAATGCTGAAGTATAATTTCAAATAATGTGCTCATGTGTGAGGGTGTGTTCAAAGTACAAATTCAGACAATGTACTTGGATATCTTGGGGAAAAAACTGCTTTAACCTATTCTGGGATAATTGTACAAGTACAAGCCCTTAACTCTGACTTTAATCAGCCACAACATCATCAACCAGGGACTATTTTCCAACTGCAAAGTGAGAAAAAAAGGGCTCATCACAGTTAGTGTTCAGGTTAAAGCAATGGCAATCACATAACTTTTCTATAATTCTTCAATTGTTTTGGAGCATTAAAATAGGAAAAAGCCAAGTAATTATTTTGCATGAACCTAAATTAAGTAGGATGTATTCTATTGGTCTCTCTTTAACTTGAAAGTTATACATTATGTCTTTTTATACTCTATCTTGGGACAATGATATGCGGTCAGTCATTTTCTTCTCTTCCCCTTCTTTTGCACTTCCACTTACATAATTGTTATTTAAAGAGACATACTTAAGCTTGCGTTTCTAAATTCTTCAAAATTATCTGAACTACTTTATACTTCTGGCAGCCTTCTATATCTTTCTCAAGGGAAATATTTTTGTCACTACCATTTTTATCCTCTATGATATTGGATATCTTCCTGCCTAATTCAGTGCAAGATATACACGAGACTCATCCAGATATCTCAAAACTCTTACCACCATAAAAATCCTATCTTACTTAGAAATCATGCTTTTAGAATGTCTGGCGAAGTGGCATCTCTCATTTTTGAAGGACACTAAGTGATAGTTATATGCAGTCATGTTTTAAACCAATATGCCACTCAGTAGATGAACGAATTGACAAAATGTGGTTTATGTATGCACTGGAAAGACTTGGAAAAATCCTATGAAGTAAAATAAACAAGAGACAAAGAAACAGATTCCGTGGTTTCCTCATTTGTAATAAGTTAGAAATGTCTAGGATAGTCTTAGCAGTTGAGCAAAATTGCTCAATAACTATGTTTTTATGACCATATAAGATGATGATGAGCAAAATGACCTCCTGGATATGGGAACAGAATTTTCTGTTTGTGGTTGTTGTTTTTAATGTACTATGTGATTTCTTTTTTCTTTTGTGTTTTCTCTTTGGTTTATCCCCTGTTATATTTGATTTCAGTATCCTGTGTATTGTAGATACATTTATCTTAATTTGGCAAGGGAGGACGCACAACGAAATGGCGAGACAAAGAACAAAGGCCAAACCAATGCAACATCAATACTCAAAAACAACATGTTGGAAATTTACATTACAACTTATGAGCTGTATAGGGGTGAAGGAAAACTGTGAGAAAAATGAGGGAGCGGGTAAAAAGTTCAACATGTTATGTATTCAAACCTTACAATTACTGCAACCCCTTCTATATAACACCTTGATAATAAAATTATATTAAAAATGAGCTGCATAAAATATAATTTCACTGTATTGGTATAGTAAATATTATTTTATGTGTATTACCTTTTTAAGAAATGAACATTTTGGCTACTAATTTGAATTAATTACCCCTTTATCAGAGGGTCATCATCTTGAATATTATGAAACTATACAATATTTTCAGAATTTACTTGCCATTATTTTGAAAAACACATTATTTTAGTATTGTCTCATACTAAAACAGAAATAGTTCCATTCTATGGAAACTCTTAACTTTTCAAACTGAATAATTGTTAACAGGGCAGAGTATATGTGTTCTTCAACATTCCTATTATTACTAACTACTCATTTTCAAATTCTGAACATGCCATACTAGAGACATTCAAAAGAGTACCTGTTTGCATTTTATTTAATTCTGCAATAGGTGCAGTTTTCAATGTGGCATTACATATTTAAATTCAACAGAAAAAATAGCCACAGTCTGGTGAAGGTAAAACTAAGAAGTATCTATATTAATTCCTCTAGAGTAAACATTTGTTCATCAAAGTAAGCCATTATATCTATGACCATCAATCCCAAGTTTTCTGCCATAAAGTCATTCTACCTCAACAATTTCCAACTTGTAATGTGCACCTTAAAATTCCTTAATTTCACAACAGGAAAAGCATATAATTATTGTGAAAAAATACTACACCTCTGCTAATATGATGCCCTTCGTATTGTAGAAAGAACACTACACTAAACTTTGCTGCATCATTTTCCACCAGTGTTATTCTTTTTTTTTTTTTTTCGGTCTTGGGGCTTGAACTCTGGGCCTGGGCACTGTCCCTCAGCTATTCAGCTCAAGGTGAGCGCTCTATCACTTGAGCCACAGCGCCACTTCCGGTTTTCTGGTGGTTTACTGGAGATAGGAGTCTTACGGTCACTCCTGCTCGGGCTGGCTTTGAACCGCGATCCTCAAATCTTAGCCTCCTGATCAGCTAGGATTACAGGCATGAGCCAGGAGCGCCTGGCTCCAGTGTTATTCTTGAGATCAGAACACTTGCAAATATTATTTACAGTTATATATTTTATCTATCGTAGACATTCAGGAGATCTGAATGTCTGAATATTAAGATATGAAGACCCTGGTTCAAATTCCACCCAGGAAGGAAGGTTCCTTAGATTCTTACCTCCAATAAACTGCTCACGAAAAGTGGCACTGAGGTTCCAGTGGTAGAGCAGTAGCCTTGAGCAAAAGCAGGCTCAGAGACAGTGACCAGGCCTAGAAGTTAAGCCCTAGGACAAAGCAAACAACAAAACAAAAACAAACCCTAACCCTAACATTTTTCTCATTGTATACAGAGGTACATAATTAAGGAAATTTCTTCCTGTGTTATGTATAGAAAAAAAAGATGTAGAAAAAAAGATGTCACACAATTACTCTCTTCATACCATGTTACAGCAAAGTCTCAAAAAATTGCTCTTTTGCTAAATTCATAAATTAATAGCATCAATTTGTTGGCAACTTTGTCTAGATTATTCACATTATCATGTTACTTATGAACTGTTGAAATTAACTATTAACTAAATTCTAATTATACCTCACTTGACGAATATTTTAGGCAAATAGAATGCCAGAATCATTTGTGAATTTGTAAATTAAACCTTCTACTTAAAAACAATTTTATAGTATCTAATAGAATATTAAATTACAAACAAAAATATTTATTTTAAATCTCAATTCTTATTTAGCCAGGTCTACAAAGTCCTACATTAAATGAACTTTCCTGTTTCTCTAGGCTTAAGCTTCTGTAATCCCTCATCATTTCTTTGGAATCTAACAGAATGATTATTGCTCTTTCAAATTCTTGGTTGGGAATCATGTTCACTTTTGCATCTAGTAATGTTCTGTAATGAAGACGATATTTAAACACAACTGAGTTTAAATATATGAGTTGCAGTTCAATAGGAAACTTGACTTCTCAAAACGTAATGACAAAATTAGCCCAAACTTCCAACTGTGTGTTTCTTTCTGACTTATTTTTTATTCCTTTCTTGGTTTGTTTTATTGAGATAAAATTATACTACCTAGTCCAGTGAAAGTATCACTATGTCATTCCATTCTCTAATTACCTGTTTAAGTCTGAGTGATAGAATTCCTGGCTTGTATCACATTGTCTTACCATAGTTTGTTGGTTTATTTAATCTAGATACAGACTAGAAATTCTGAACTTCTCCAATAATATTTTCCGCTAGACTGATGGCTCAGACTGTTCATGTACTATTTTCAAAGATGTTCTAACATTTGACACAGGATATGAACATTTTCAGATGCACCTGAAGGGGTCTGTGATTCATTTCTTCCTGGATCCGATCCCTTTATTAATGATGACTTGATTTTCTTACTATTTTTGTTCCCACCTACGTAATATTCTCAAGCTTTTTGGGGAAATTCACTTGAAGACTTTCTAGTATTAAAAATTATCACTTGATTTTAGTCTTACTTAGGACATATTTTCTAACTTTTCTACAGAACCTGAGAGTTGTTCCAAATGTGTGTTTTATCATATAAGTGCCTCTGTGTATATGTGCGTATTTGTATGTATATATGTATGCAAAAACCTCATGCTCTTCTTCAGCAATCTTGCTCATAACTAGTACTCCATCACTTGAGCCATTCTCTAATGCATCTTTTGGCTGGTTAATTATAGTGTCTCAAAGACTGTTTTGCCCAAGCTGGATGCAAAATGAACTTCCCAGACACCTTTGCATTCTTAAGTTTTATTTCTCCAGGGGTATCAACTTTTGAACTACAACCATTTTTGTGAGTGTAAAATCTCAGCTGTAGCCCAGATTTTTAACTCAAGTTCATATAAAGATAAATGAACATACACATTACGTATGCTGAGTGTACACTGTTTTCACATTTCTATGTGATCCTAAGAAGGGTTCAAGTGGCTCACACCTGTAATCCTAGCTAATTAGCAGGCTGAGATCTGAGGATTGCAGTTCAAATCCAGCATGAGTAGGAAAGTTTCTGAGGCATTTATCTCTAATTAACCACAAGAAAACTGGAAGTGGTGTGAGTCTCAAAGGTATAGAAAAAGTTTTGAGCTGAAGAATAGAGGGATAGTGCCCAGGCCCGGAGTTCAGGCCCCACTACCATAAAAAAAAAAGAAAGAAAGAGAAGAAAAAAAGAAATGTGATCTTAGCCACTAGTTTATTGCTAGTATAATTCCTGTTTTCTCGACATGGACTTTTTTCCAGTTAAGTCCATGGTCTTATCTCTGACTTGATTGGAACCAGAATTATTCTTCCATTCTACTTTTTACAAATCTGCATGATTAGCTATCATGATTTAGAGCTAGTAGAAGAAAGAGAATGGTCTCACCCTTCATGTTCCACTTAGTAGTAATGCTTTCTCTATGTCACTCCCATAGATCTACATACTGGCCTTGGCTTTATTATTTCAACGTTGTCTTATTTTCAGAGTCTTCTATCGAGTATTGAACCATTATACTTAAATACAGAACTTCTCTTTCTCCTATACCTATTGTTTCTCCTTCTGTTAACTTATGTACACT
Source organism: Dipodomys merriami (assembly GCF_024711535.1). NCBI lineage: Eukaryota > Metazoa > Chordata > Mammalia > Rodentia > Heteromyidae > Dipodomys > Dipodomys merriami. The sequence continues at coordinate 695,985 of NW_027206098.1, read as the reverse complement.
TGGGTAATAATGCACAACACAAACACTGACCAAAAAAACGTTTCCGAGAACCTTCTTCCCACTTAAAATTTGTCTTAATATACATAGCACTTAGGAAATTTGAACTTAATGTACTCCAGGATAATGTTTTTTTTTCATTTTTTTATTGTGAAAAGGGTGGACAAAGGGGTTAGAGTTACATAAGTAAGTTAATGACTACATTATCTAAGGAGCATTGTTACCTCCTCTTTTGTCTTTCCCCTGCCATCCCTTTTCTCCCCACCACCCCAACTCTCCCCTCCTATCCCCAAGTTGTAAAGTTCCTTTCAACGTAGTGTCTTGTTCATCTCATTGTTACAACAGGTCATACTGTTGTATCCTTGATTTACCATTTTATTTCCCTTCCCCTCCCCACATTAGAAAAATGCGTATGCACGATGCAGTTAACCTATATCAAACAGTGGAAACGGGTTATACCATGGAGGAAGAAAATAGAAGAGAAACAAAAAAAAATCACATAATACATGTTAGATACATTAAAAACAAAAGTAAAAGGGCTGGGATGTAGCTCAGTGGCAAAGCGCTTGCCTAGCAAGTGCAACTTCCTGGGTTCGATCCCCAGTACCAAAAAAGAAAAGACAAAAAAAAATAGTTAACCATGGGACCTATGTTTCTTTGGGCCTGGCTTACTTCACTTAATATAATTTTTTCCAAACCTTTCCATTTCCTAACAAACGGGGAAATGTCATTCTTTCTGATGGAGGCATAGAATTCCATTGTGTATATATACCACATTTTCTTGATCCATTCATCTACTGAGGGACAACTGGGTTGGTTCCATATCTTAGCTATGGTAAATAATGCTGCAATAAACATAGTTGTGCTGGTAGCTTTTGTGTGGTCTTCTTTGTAAACATTTGGGTAAATGCCCAAAAGTGGGATTGCTGGATCATAGGGGAGATCTATGTGAAGTCTTTTGAGGAACCTCCATACTGCTTTCCAAAGTGGTTGAACAAGTTTACATCCCCACCAACAATGAAGTAAGGTTCCTTTCTGTCCACATCCCCTCCAGCATCTGTTGTTGTTAGAGTTCTTCATTTTTGCTGTTCTAACTGGAGTGAGGTGATATCTCAATGTTGTTTTGATTTGCATTTCTTTTATGGCTAGGGATGTTGAACATTTCTTCATGTGTCTATTGGCCATCCTTCTTTCTTCTTCAGAGAAGCTTCTCTTTAAGTCTTTCGCCCACTTATTTATTGGGCAGTTGTTTCTTTGAGGATTTGTTGTTGGGGGGTTTAATTTTTTGAGTTACAAGTATGTTTTAGATATGAGACCCTTGTCCGTTGTATGGCTAGTAAAGATCTTCTCCCAATCAGTGGGCTTTCTATTGATCTTGCTAGCTATGTCATTTGCCCTGCAGAAGCTCTGCAACCGTATGCAATCCCATTTGTCCAACCTTTCTTTGATTTGTTGTGTTTCCGGGTCTCTATTCAGAAAATTTCGGCCTGAAACAAGGAGACCTAGGGTTTCTCCTATTCCATCCTGTAATGTTTTCAGAGTGTCTGCTTTGAGTTCAAGGTCTTTGATCCATTTGGAGTTGATTCTGGTGCAGGGTGATATATAAGGATCTAGCTTTAGTTTTCTACATGTAGTTAACCAATTTTGCCAGCACCATTTACTGAAGAGGCTGTCTTTCTTCCATTCTATTGTTTTAGCTTCCTTATCGAAGATTAGATGGCTATAGGTCTGTAGGTTCATTTCTGGGTTTTCAATTCTATTCCATTGGTCCTGAGGTCTGTTCTTATGCCAATACCAAGCTGTTTTGATTACTATGGCTTTATAATAGAGTTTGAAATTTGGTATTGATATTCCTCCAGCAGTGTCCTTTCCGTTGAGGAGCGTTTTTGCTATTCAGGGTCTTTTATTGTTCCATATGAATTTTTGGATTGCCTCTTCTATTTCCTTGAAGAATGAGGCTGGAATTTTGATAGGTATCGCGTTGAATTTGTAGATAGCCTTGGGAAGTATTGCCATAAAGGTCAGATAATGTAATGTTAGGAAAATGAACCCTTAAATATGTATTTTAATGTTTTCGTTTCTTTCATGCATGTGTTTCTAACGCATTTATAAGATTATTTTTTTGTTGCTTTGTATGTCCCTCCCCCACAGTGTAACCCCCGCTTCCAGTATATTTGATGTCAGTATAACATGTGGAGGAGATGGGGACAAACAAGTCGTTTAAAGATTCAGGTGGACCTGTTGCAACATTGAGAAGTACAAAATGTCATGTCAAAACCAGCTTAACAATGTCGGTGTGGGGGGGGAGTGGGGTATGATTGGGTGGGGTGGAGGGGGGAGGCTGGGAAGGGAGGTGAAGGGTAAGCAAAGGAGGAGGCTGCAATGCTTGGTAAGAAATGTATGCATTATCCTGCCCATGTAATTGTAACCCCTCTGTACAGTATGTTCTCAAATAAAATAAAATAAAATAAAATAAAATAAAATAAATACAGTTAAAAACAATAGTAAAAAAGAAAAAAACAAGTTGTGTCCCTATTTTGGGGCTCATTTCTCTTAACATAATCTTATATGGCCATATGAACATGGATAATGTTTTATAAATCATTTAAATTCCATATTTTCTAGTTACTAAGTTGTCTCTGAAACACGTGTTACCTCATGCCCAAAGATGTCTTTGTGCTATTTCAATTAAGCCAGAAAACATTCATTTTTCCTGGAGCAGCACCGTAGATTGTTACTGGAACTAACTGGAAGGAACTTTTACAGGAAGTAGAAACTGAATCCAGGAGAGAAATTGAACATAGGGAAAAGACAAAGTTCAACTTAATTTGTGTGATCCTTTTACTGTACCAGAAAATAATCCAAGGCTTGAAGGAATCACTGTCCCTGACTTTTTCGAGTGTGTTCTTTACTCATAAAACTTTCTGTAAACTTCTAGTTGAGAGTATTACAAAAGGAAACAATATGCCATTTGAAGGCAAGCATAGAAAAAATGGAAATAACATTGTTGTACAATCTTCTGCAAAGAAATAAAGACACGGAGATTTTAAAATATCTTATGCATGGATATTTAACTCTTGAGATGATTCTCTTGTAAAAGTCAGATATCTATTCCTTTATTCTGGTCCTCAGTTCACCATATCAATAAGGATTCCAGTAAGGATCCAGTGAGTATGATCAGCAAAAGGAGCCTCTTTTCAAACCAGTGCTTTAAGGATGGTCCAAAAAAATATTTGGCTTTTTTTGTTTCATGTTTGTTTGTTTAGTTTGAGCTGCTTCTGGGGCTTGAACTCAGAGGCTAGACCCTGTCCCTGAACATTTGTCTTTCCTGCCCACCTGCCCCCAAAGCTAGTACACAACTGCTTGAGACAAAAGTCCACTTCCAGATTTTGGGGGTTTAATTAGAGATAAGAATTTGACAGATTCTCCTGCCTGGGTTGGCTTTGAACTGAGATAGTAAGAAAGCTAAGTGACACCAACTGTATGGACTTCTCTTTTGAACAAAGAAATATTAGATGAAGTTTATTATAAAGGTAATATTTGACAATTTTTAAAAGAGGAGAATACATCCAGCAAAGAAGCCATAACTTAAATAATTCAGCAAAAGTAGGTGCACTGAATCATACTGGAAACTTTTCTTCTGCTTGGGAAGATTACTATTGACTTCATAGTTCCTTTTGGGGAAACTAAAATTATATTTGACTTTTTTTGTTGGTCGTGGGGCTTGAACTCTGATCCTGGGCACTGTTCCTCAGCTCTTGAGCTTAAATTGTGTGCTCTATCACTTTAGATATAGCACCACTTCCTGGTTTCTGGTGGCTAATTGGAGATAAGTGTCTCATGTACTTTCCTGACCAGGTTAGCTTTGAACCACAATCCTCTGGTCTCAACCTCTTGAGTAGCTAGGATGACAGGCGTAAGCTACCAGCACCCGGCTCATATTTGCATTTATGTGCACTTAATGACACTGTAGACAAAAAATGAAAATTTGAATCAAATGATGACATTTCAGCTTTTCAGAAAATTTGAGGTAGCAATTAATATATCTTCCTTTCCCATGCTGTTAAATTAATGAGTCATGAGCTATTGGACTCTTACTTTAGCATCCTCTGATGTCTGCGATGGTGGACTTAGTATAAATAATTGTTAGTAAAGAAATATAGAAAGCCTGATATTTTTAGAAAGCAATGGAGATCAGATAGGAAAGAACAACATAGAATGACATACAATTTATCACACAGAGATTAAGAATTAGCCTAAGTGATATAGAATGCTAAAGGTAATGAAGAATAAGCTTGGTTGATAACTAGTTCTTCAATAACCAAATATGGTTCCCTAGAACAGTTTCTGGTATAATTTAGTTATTATTATTGTAAGGTCCAGTCCTGGATGGCTAACAGACTCCACCCTTCTCTCAGCAAAATCTCCACACAGTACCTGCGTTACCTAGGCAACTGGGACACCTGGAAGAGGTCACATCTGCATCCGCTGAGGTCACATCTGAATTTGATGTGGCCACACCTTTCTGCGCCCATACGCTAGATAAGGCCTACCACAGGCCCAGACGTCCTCTCTCTGCTCTTTTCTAGCTCTTTCTCAGCTCTTTCCTTCTCTTCTCTTTCCTAGCTCTCTCTTTCCCATCTCTTTCCCAGATGCTCTCTTTTCTAGCTCTTTTTTTCTCTTTTGTAGCTCTTTTTTCTTTCCCAGCTCTCTCTCTCTTTCCCAGCTCTTTCTCTTTCCCAGATCTCCCAGCTCTCTTTCCCAGGCCTTTCCCCACCGCGTGGAAGACCAAGATGGCCTGGTGCCAGCCAGAACGAAGAATAAACTTACTCCTTACCTGAATACCATGTTCATGGTGCTGTTCTTATTCAGCTACCTCTTTTTAAAAAAATGTAACAATTGTCATTTATTTCTTCGATCTGGATTATTCCTTCACTTCTATCACAACTATTAATTAGCTGGAGCCTTTTTGGTGCAATAACTGACCAAAAAGATTTATAATTCTCACTTAGACTACCCTACACATTGTGATTAGCAGTGACCACTCAAAAGCCTGGAATCTTTGAATTTCCAGGAGTAATATTCACCTGATATCTAAGCACATTCCTGACATTAATTGCTGTGACTTACTAACAAAACCATTTTTTTAAATCAACACAGCCTTCTAATATAGGTAAAGTACATGAATTAAGAACGATTGTTAAGTCATAATTGGAAGGAGCAATTATATATTCAAATATAGGTTCTTTATTTGGCATTTACTAGGTAAATGCATTTTTTGCCAGTCTTGGGGCTTGAACTCAGGGCCAGGGAACTCTTCCTGAGATTTTTCTCTTTTTATTTTGCTTAACGCTTGCACTCTACCACTTGAAGCACAGCACCACTTCCTTTTCTGTTTTTGTGGTACTGAGGAATTGAAGCCAGGGTTTCATGCATTCTAAGCAATCACTGTAGCATGAAGCCACATTCCCAGAACTCTAAATGAATTTATTAATATGGCATTACTTTTTCATTCAATTACTATGTACTATAATTTAGGCTTGGTGGTAGAAAAGGAAGTGGAAAACAATACTAAGTCCAGTAAGGCTGACATTCCTATCACATTCCTACAGAAGTACAGTGTGAAGACCTGCAGGACTCATAGGGATGTTGCATGTTATATTATTATATAAAAAAAAAATAAAAAGTCATCCCCGACATCCATAACATTCTGCTTCCACTTTCAAGTTCAAGAGTCAAAAATCGAAGCCTTTTTAATTGATTGGGTATATTTCCTAGGAAGGAAGAAGGAGGATGTGGAAGATGATGTTGGAAAAATATGTATATTGGCTCCCAGTCCACATTTTTTGCAATTTTAAAAAGTGCTACTGACAAACTCTCACATCTACTTGAATATGCTGTCTGCACAAAATGCAGATAAATGAATACATTTATTCTGGTGGATAGTCACATATATTAACGAAATCCAGTTCTCGAAAATGTTACCAGTATAAATTATTGTCTATAAAATGGTTTCATCTCCTAGCAGAACAAAATGTAGTATTGAATTCTTTGAGATTTTATGCTGCTTCAGTATTAAGATGTTCTCTAATTCCAGTAACATGGAAGCATAAAAGACATGATTTGAAGATCTCAGTAATTTTAGGAACAAAGGTACATAATACTTTCCTTCCTGCAGAGACATGTGATGGCAAGTATGACTGTATTATAGTTCTCTTCTTTTTCCTCTTTATCTCAAGTGTTGCATATTTTGGCATATTAGACTGCCCTGCATCAGCTTCCTGTAGGTGAGATTTACCTCTACTCTGCAATGTCAAGATTGGTCATGTGACTTACTTTGGCTTACAAAAATGAACCAGAAGTGGTGAAAGGCTATTTCTAGGGGAAGATTTCTATCCCATTGTTTGTGTCTAAGAGCTAACTTTTTTTCCCTTAGCTATAAAAATAGCATATTTCCAGAGGGAATCTTTTTTCAACTTATATACTGGAAGAATATAGCATGTAAAATGAGGCAAAACTCAAACACAGAAAGAATTAAGCGAATATTAGAATGTGATACTAATGTTAATTTCTTACCATTCTTGTATGACTACAGCACATCAGAATTTAAGAAATACTAAACAAGTACTAAAAAAAGATAACACTTCCTGTTTGATGCTATTACATTTTTTAAATAAATAAGCGTTCTCTATGTGATCACTTGAGGGGTTAACTTTTTCTATAAATGTATTTAATCACTCTAGAGCACTGTATATAACATCCACAATCATTATCAAGAACTTGTGATTGAGATGAGGAAGAACAAAATATCTAGAGTTCTCACTTCTCTTTTCCTCTTCTCCTTTTTCTACTGAGAATTTTTATCCTTTCTCCAAATTCTCCTTTTAATAAAGAAAGAATGACACATGTGGATATCAAGCAAAAGGCTTCAAAGCCAGAATTTCATTCTTTCAGAAATAGATGAAATAAATCAGAGTGGCTCAAGGAAGAAGCAAAGCATGATTTTTCCCCTTTCTGGCTTCAACAATAGAGTCTGAACACGACTCTAAACATCTAATAAACAATTTGCCTTGGCTAATTTTTTTAAAATATTGTTTTTTAATAAATAATAATTTTAACAATTAAAAAATTTTAAATATATAGTAATTTGTTCTTTGCTTTTGGTAGGCATAAAATAAGACTGCATTAACATTGTGTGAGTTGAGAGGCTAAATTTTATAAGAATCCAAACAAAATGAAAAATATATGATGTTAAGATAAATAGCTTTTAGGTACATTTTCAATATGACATATACACAGGGACATCTTTTTTCTTCTTTTCCTCTCCACATTTCAATAAGCAGTTCATGTAATTCAAATAGCTGTGTTTCTTTCAGAAATAGATTACACATAAACAAGTTAAAAGACGAGAACCAGTATTGGTAGTGCATTCTTTAAAAATAGCAGTCACATAACTATTAACCATAATTCCAAAATAACAACAATCAAATGCTCTTGAAAAGAGAAGATTGTAAGCAGAATATTCAAAAAGTGATAGTGCTAGAACTGCTTCAGGAGCTGCTGTCTGACATTTAAGATTGCTAGTACATGATAATCAGGATTAAATGCTTTCAGGAACCCAATTTTTTCTAGTTATATTTTATTAAAGAAATATGTTGTTCAAAATTAATGAAAGGGTAACAGGTTATAACCTGTAGAAAGAATGCTTACACACTCATTGTGGTAGGCAGTAAAATACCTTCCCAAAATATCTATAGTCCCGAAATATCTAATCCATAAAATGTTGATTTACATTTTATATATAAGGTTGTAAAATAATCACCTTTCATTACCCAAGGAACACAAATTTGAATAATTATCAGATGGGCAAAGTATACTCAAAAGTCCAAGCTGTAGTTCGAAAGGGACATCATTAGGTAAGAATCATCAGAATGATGTAAAGATGCTACATTACAAGATAAAGGAAAAGACAAGAACACAGATTCTGAAGTTTCTGGAAAGCAGAACAGGAAATAAAGGCTTTTTCCACTAGAATCACTTGAAAAATATTTTAGCTCTGTAGGGGGCTCAATTTTAATCCAGTGAGACTTATTTTAGATTTCTGTCCTTTAGAAATGTAAATGATAAATATGGATTATTCAAGCCAATTATCTTGTAGAAATATTTTACAGCAGATTTGTTGTGGTAAGCTAACTCAACTACAACCTTTTCCTGATGCAACTACAAGGATACCACACGTCCTAGTTTCTGAGAATAAGAAAAAGTTGCCACCAGCTTTGTACACATGTATGATATACATACTACTAAGGGCCTTGCATTAATGAAGTCTTGAATTCCTAAATAATATTTAAACAAGAAGCTCCCTATCTTCATTTTCACATTTGGAGATCACTAAGTACCAAATTTATGTAGAAGGCTACGGTAAGAATATAGAAACGAAATCTGTCTCCTATTATTATCAAGATAATTTATGTCATTTTGATTTACAGTTTCTAAGGTAATAAAAAAATAAGGTAAAACGGAAACAGTAACTCAATCTTCTCTCCTTCTTAACTTTCCAACAGAAATTAGAGAATCCCGTAAATATAAGCAATCCCAGGATGGTATAGGATGTTATAGGATCACCAGATGGTGAAAAAGAAGTTAACAAAAATGGGTCCCATGGAACAATGGGAAACAAAATCTACACCTACAGATTGTGATATAGCTAGAAAATAGTTTCCACTATGCTAAGTCTTTGACATTTTAGATTTGTTTACACAGCTACTTTCATCTCTTAGGAAATTACTTTATTAATACTCAAGGGTTTGCAGCGTATGACCCAGGAACAAATAATGCTTCTAAATGTAAACTAGCAGGATACTATGAGTAACCAAGGCATTGCTATAGCTGATAAAGAAGAATGATCTTGGGGCATAGTCAATCTTGAACTTTTTCATACCTTTCCTCTTCTCCAACATTAGAAGTCCTAGTCTAGATATGTAAAACATTAATAAAGGATTTTTTAATTTTTTTTCGTTCACACTAAAGCAAATACACTTTTCTTTTTTCCAAACCTGACTTTGAAAGAGTCAGACGCTCACCATTATTTTATAGACAAACATTTACTGCTTTGACTTAGGAGTTTTCTTGACTTTGGGTGTTGCTATTATTTTGGCAACTACATAGAATAACAAGATAAATCCCTTTTGCTTATTTTGGATTGTTCAAAGTCAAGCTGCCTTCAGTTTTCTGTTCCCTTCTTCACTGCTAATTAAAGTTTAATTATTGCTCTTTAAATGATAACAACAACGTGATACTTTAACGTATATTCTCATTGAAACCAGTGAAAACAGGAGTGTCTGCGATTGTTATATAATTGTTTTCAAATATTTTTCTTGGCTATTTTCATTATTGCCTTTGTTCCTGTCTTCTAATCAGGAACACAAGGTTACACAAAATATCTTCCTAAGGAATAGGATGTTAGGCAGAAAAAAAATAGATATAAAATTGAAAGTTTTCATCTCTTAAGAGACTGAAAAGATCAAAAGACATTTTGTTATAACTTGTACGGTTAAGATGACTTGAATGTTTTGGTTCTTTTTTTTTTTTGTCGGTGGTGGGGCTTGAACTCTGGGCCTGGGCGCAGAGCTCAGCTCAAGGCAAACACTCTACCACTTGAGCTACAGCGCCACTTCCGGTTTTCTAGTGGTTTATTGGAGATAGGAGTCTCACGGTCTTTCCTGCCTGGGCTGGCTTTGAACCACGATCCTCAGATCTCAGTCTCCTGAGTAGCTAGGATTACAGGCGTGAGCAACCAGCGCCCAGCTAATGTTTTGGTTCTTAAACTAAGTGAAATGCATGTAAAATATTACAGTTGTTCCAAAAAATTATTATGGTTTATACTTTTATGCTTCAATGAGATGAAACCTCTTACATGTTTGGAGGGTATATTTATTTTACGGTAGAAGGATTAATGTTAGAAAGCCAAGGGAGGTTCCTAAAACAACACTGCCTATCACGTATCAGTTAATTATACTTATGGCATATAAGTATATAAACATACAGTTATGAATTGAGTGAGAAATATGTGATTTACACAATTGATTCAATAACAACTAGTATATCTAGTGAGGATTTAAAAGTTTTATTATACATATTTTAACATTTATGCCAAAATATTTGTTTATTTGTAACTGTTTATTTTTAATTTTTGTCGGTCATGGAGCTTGCAATCTTCACCTGCACGATATCTGTCAGGTCTTCAGCTCAAGACTAGTGCTCTTCCACTTGAGCCACAGCCAGTTTTCTGGTGGGTATTTGGAAGTAAGAGTCTCACGGTCTTTCCTGCCTAGGCTGGCTTTGAACAATGATTCTCACCTCTCAGCCACCTTAGTAGCTAGGGTTACGAGCATGAGCCATTGGCGCCTTGCAACATAATTATTTTTTACACATTTATGAAGTATGGAGTGATAATCCCATTCATTTATATATTGTTTAATGATCAAGCCACACCATATCCATTAATTTCTGCATGTAACATTTCTTTATAGGGAGAATGCTCAAAAACTTATCCTCTGGCTGTGATGAAATATCTATTCTTAACTATAATCACTTTGCTTCTTGTAGGATAAAATTAATATATTTACTTTTAGTCATGGAAGTCTGCTAATTAAAACATGAATTGTAAAGTGAAAGAAGTTCATAGTTCCATTACTTGTTTAAAAAATAATTATGCATTTTTTTCAATTTTATTTCTTTGGGAATGTGTAGTATTCATTGATTTAACTGTTAAAATTGATAACAGTTACATTATATCAAGTAGATTCAAACTTGTATTTTAAAATTGCACACTTAACACAAATATACTTCCACATTCTTCTAAGACATAATTAAAATAATGGTATAGCAAAGCTTGGTATTAGTTGTTCATGTGTAGAATCCTAGAAACTCAGGAAGCTAACACCTGAAAATTTTAGCTCAATATCAGTCCAAACAGACAAAATGTGAAAACTTATCTCCAATTATCCAGCAGGAGGCAGAAGGTGTGGATGTGGCTCAAGGAATAGCCTGTCATCAGCTATGAGCAAAAAACACAAGGGAGACCATTAAACATTGAGTTCAAGCCCAAAAATGGCATATACACACAAGACAACAAAAAAAAATTAGTATGAACATCAATAATGAAGACAAAATTGTAGAAAAGATCATGAGAAATGTTGTGAAAACATCTGGAAAACAAATTATTAGACAGAATTTTGATTCATGACAGGTAAATGTCACAGTATAATTTGGACAATCTCATTGTAGTCATTTGTGTTGAAACCTGGCTATTGGGTAACATGTGAAAGAGCAGACTGGATTACCTGACATATCAGACTGCGTCTGTAACTATGTATCATCCCACTTTGCAAAAATCTAAAATCATGCTTGTTAATTTAAAAAGAACCTCATGTTAGAGACTGTTTGGTCCACACAGACTGGGGTCCTTATTTTGTGGTTTCAGACCAGTGCTTTTTTTAATAACCACTCCTCTTTTACCCCTCTTCCCTGTTGCAACTATCCCTTACTAAACTGGCACCAAGCCAAGGCTTTGAACTAGACTCCCCCCCCCCGCCTTAGTCCCTCCCTTTCTCCAGCTACAACTCAGTTCACATATTATCACTCTTTTAGCATTAGTTATTTTCTTAATAATCCTCACCAGAAAACTCTTATATTCATGTAAACCCACTATAAATAACCTAGTTAGAAAAGGAAGAAAGGCATTGGCTGAGACACTCATTTGTAGGTTTGTTCCCTAATAAATCTGTGCTACACTATCTTTGTTTTTCATGGCTTTTGAGTCTGACAAATGATTGATTTGGTTTGATGTAATCCCATTTATCCAGACTTACTTTGGAAGTTTCGACCTGTGCAAAGGAGCCCCCATGTTTCCCCCTAACTCTTCCTGTAACATTTTCAAGGTATCTGGACATACATTGAGGTCTTTGATCCATTTGGAATCGATTCTGGTATAGGGGGATATATAAGGATATAACTTCAGTTGCCTGTGTACAGCCAATTCTACAAGCACATCTTTTTTAAGAGGCTGTTTTTCTTCCATCCTGTGTTTCTGCCTTCCTTATCAAAGATTATATACCTATAGGTGTGGATTAATTTCTGGATCTTCAATTCTGTTGTAATGATGGAATTCTGCGCTTCCATTGGAAAAAATGCCATTACCCCATTCCTGAAGAAATGGAAAGACTGGGAAACAATAATATTAAGTGAAATAAGCCACATCCAAATAAGTATATGCTGCATGGCTTTCCTCATTTCTAATAACTAGATATATCCATAAATCTACAAGGTAATGCAACAGATAATAAATGACATATAATTGCACTTGGATATGATTAACAGCACTCTAAACATTCACATGGCAAGAGCAATGGAAGCTATTCTTAGGAGAGGATCACAATAGCTCAATAGCTATGTGCATATGACCAGATAAAGTGATGCTTATTGAAATGAACTCTAAGAATCAATCATACATGTGAAATACATATATATGCATATAATTTTAAAAGATGTCATATAACAACCGACTTCCCTGTAAACTCAACAGCAACATTGTAAGTTTAGAAGATAAAATTGAGGAAAGTTTTCAACACATAAACTAAAATGCATAGAGGAAAAGGGAGAGAAAAGATAAGATGGAAAGTAGAATAGTCAACTACTGAAGAATTCATAAACAATTTCCAAAACTATATATGAGAGCTGGGGTACAGCTCAGTTGTAGAACTAGACTAATATATACAAAGCTATGGGTTCAATCTCCAAGAAGGCCTAAAAATAAGTTAATAAATAATAGTAATACAATAATTATTTGAAATAAATGCTTTCATATTTGAGAGGCCTGAATCCTCAAACAGTAAACAAAATATTCTCAATTCTTGTACCAATGACATGAAACTACAAGAATGAAGAGCAAATAGTTGCCTTTTCTGTCCTTTCCTTTTTCTGTTTTCTTTTTTTTCCTTTGATAATACTGGTGCTTGAAGTTGCCAAAGCTCTAACCACTTTATATTATTTTTCAGGCCAAGCCTCCCTTGAGCAATCATGTCTTACCTATGGCTTGCACAAACGTGAGTAACGGAAATTACACTATATCTAGCTTACTTTGGTTTGGTAATTTCTCACTTTTTTTGTAAAAATTGGCCCTGATATCAATCTTCTAAGTCTCTGCTTTCTAATTAGCAAGGTATATTTCATCTCAAGCTTGGACCTAGACTAGTTCTCAATGTAAACATTCAATATTGACTTCTGTTTTCTTGATATCATTAAATTCTATTGAGGTTAGTATGGATCTTTATGATGTTATAAGAACACAGTTATATCCCTTGAATACTTTCCCCAGTTTCTTTAAATATTTATTGTAAGACATCACAAGTAGACATTAATATTTCACAAGTACCTTAAGCAGCATTCAGTTGTTTTAATTATTTTGTTCACATATTAAGTCCAATATAATGTTATCAACTCTATATGAATATACTATATTTACAGATACGTTTCTTTACCAAAAATGAGTCTGTCTCATGCTATTCTTTTATAATTAAACCCACTTCTTCTCTTTGTCCCATCCGAAACCTGTTTCATCCTGGTAACACATTTTTTCTCTGACTTCTAGATCATGCAATAAGTAAGTTTTTAAGATTGCCTTCAAATATATGATAGATTATTCCCAATTATTGTATGCCTTAATATTGTATTGCATTTATGAGAGTTGCCTTTTGGTTCTGTTATTAGAGAACGTAGCACAATTCTTTTCCCATTCACCTGAAGAAAGCCTGAATTGATTTCTATTTTTTAGAGGAAATAATGCTGCTATAATCCTCTGTGTTTTGGCTTTGGGGTGAACGTTACATTTTATTTCTGTGAGACAAAGCCTGAAGAGCTCAATTCCTGTGCTATGCTATGGGTTACATATTTCATATTCTAGGAACCTGTCACAATGTTTTCAGAAGTGGCTTTCCCATTTGACATTCCTGCCATGATCCATAGTTTCTCTGTTTCTTGATAGCATTTAGTATGGTCATTATTGTATTACATGAAGTAATTCACATCTATATTTTATGATGTCATTTTACTTTTAATGTGCAATTATTTGATGACTAATGATGATTTTCTTGTGCTTATTTTTCACAAGATGTATTTTGCTGGTTTCAATTTTTTTTTAACATTAGGTTTTGAGAGTTCTAAGTAGAGTCTCGATTTGAGGTATTTTTCAGGTATAGGATTTGCAAATATTTTATCCTTGAGTCTGGGTACCCTTCATCATCATCATCATTACCATCATCATCATCATCATCATCATCATCATCATCATCATCATCATCATCATCATCATCATCATCACTACTAGTATTACTACTATCACTTTTGTACATGTATGTATGGTCCTGTGGTTTGAACTCAGGGTCCCTGAGAATTGTTGCATTTTGTTAACAATTAACCCTTTGAGTCATGCCTCACTACTGATTTTTGTAAATTAATCAGAGATAAGATTCTCCGGGATTTTTTTTGTGGGCTGGCTTCGAATAGCAATACTCAAATCACAGCCTCCCAAGTAGCTAGGATGAGATACATAAGCCCTCTGCTCCCAATTTGTATTCACTACTTGTATATGAGCTTTCACAGACCAAATTTTATTTTACACTTTTATTGAGTTCTACTATATCAAGTTTCCTTTCCTATAAGTTTAATGCCTAAGTTAAGAATACTTCATCTCCAAAATTGTCAAGACATCTTTCTTTGATTTACATTTACATCACTCTTTTTGTTTTATATGCCATGTTTTAATCCTGCTTGAAGTTAATATTTGAATAAATTGTTATGTTTAAGTCAATGTTTATTTTTTAATTCTCCCCCAATACTTGCTAACCTATCACCACTTATTAAAGAGAATATCATTCCACAAATATTTTGTTTTACTCCTTATTAAATATTCCTTGACAATAATTATGTGGATCCAATCTGGTGCCTTATAAACCCATTGAGCTGTGTAATCTTTCCTTTACAAACCTAACAATTTTACACTAACAGCTTTAATATTGGACAGAGAAATATATTTAAGTTTATATTCCTTTGTCAATGAGTCAAAGAGTGCTGGTCAGGTGTTTTTGGAAATTGTCAAAAACTTATAAATATTAATGCCAACGAAAAACTTTAACCTTCCTGAATAAGTTATCAAAAAACTGTCTGTTATAATATACCAACAACCAAAGAACATGAAAAGGTCATATCATGCCTAGACACTGCATACATAGAGATTAGTGGAAATAGAAACATCAATAAGATAGCCCTGCACAACCACTATATAGAAATTGGAATCCTTATACATTGGTGCTTGGCACTTAAAGTGAGATAGTCAGTTTGTTAAACATACTGGCAATCTTTTAGACATTATACATAGAGTTGCCTCTATGATCCAGCATTTTAAATCATAATTTTATATACAAAATATATTTCAACTTATGTCAAATGAGACACATGTACAAGAATAGATATTGCAAAACCTTTTATGATACAATATAATAAATTGTTGAGATGCTCATTGAGGATGTAATACAATTATACACATGTATGCAAAACAACATGAAATAAATTTACATGGACTTACTTAGGAAACACTAATATTGCATATGAAAAATGGATAAAACAGACTATATTTTCTTTTTTTTTTTGATCGGGGGGGGTCCCGTAGTGGGGCATGAACTCTGGGCCTGGGCGCTCTCCCTCAGCTCTTCAGTTCAAGGCTAGTGCTCTATCACTTGAACCACAGCTCAACTTACGGCTTTTTTCTTTTTGATTATGTGGTGCTGAGGAATCGACCCCAGGGCCTCCTGCATGCAAGGCAAGCGCTCTAACACTGAGCCATCTCCGCAGCCCTATACTACATTTTCTACTTACAATGAGATGTACAAGTCGTTATGTCGAAAACAAACTTTACAACTTTCGTGCGAGGGGGGCGGGGAGGATTGAGTGGGAGGTCGGGGGGAAGATGGGAAGGGATGGAGAGGGGAAACAAAGGAGGAGTCTACAATGCTTGATAAGAAATGTACTAATTATATGAGCTTTTTAAAATTGGCACAGTGACATAGCCTCTGAGTGACTATGTATGACATTGAGAGCCAGTAAATATTCTACATAATTATGTAAATTGAGGGATGAAATAGGATTGAGAGGGATGAGGGATAATGAACCTCAAGTTGCATTGTATTAGCCATGAAATGTTTCTTACTGGTAGACAGTTTGCCTTGCAAGTATGAAGCCCTGAGTTTGATTCCTCAGTACTACATAAACAAAAAAAGCTGGAATTGGTACTATGACACAAGTCGTAGAGTGCTAGCATGAGGAAAAGAATCTCAAGGACATTGGCAAGGCCTTGAGTTCAAGGCCCAGGATAAACCAAAAAATAAAAGATGCATTGTTTTAAGCCAGGCACTAGAGGCTCACACTTGTTTTTCTAGATAGTAAAGAGGCTGATGATTGAGCTTTGAAGCCAACCCTGGCAGGAAAGTCTGTGAGATTCTTATCTCCAATTAAATCTCAGAAAAATCTGAAATTGTTGCTGTGCCTCAAATGATAGAGTTCTAGTGTTCATCCAAAGGAGCTCAGGGACAGCGCTCAGACCCAGAGTTCAAACCTCAGGAGAAAAAAAAGAAAAAAACTCACTAAATACTGTTCATAAACTGCTTTGTCCAACTGCAATTTCCATTCAACTACTTAAAGTTAATTAAAAAATATGATAAGAATAAAATACGAATCATTTTGGGAGCAAGACATAGATAGAATTGAAAGGTTGTTTACAGGGGACAAAGTAAATTTTATATCAGGAAGTTTGAGTTGAAATTTGTTCTTCAGTCTTCTTACATCATTTATGAATGTGACAGTACTGCCAGTTATGGGTCAATTTCCTTGAGGAGCAGATTGTATTCTTCTTTCTTTTCATAAGAAACCATACAGGAAATTCTTTTGCCTTTTTTTTTCAATTGGGAAAGTACATTACATAGGGGTTACAATTACATGGGCAAGGTAATAAGTACATTTCTTATCAAACATTGTTACCTACTCCTTTGTTTCTCCTTCCCAACACTTCCCATCTCCCCCTCATCCCCCCCAGCGAAAGTTGTACATTGTATTTTTGAAATAAAATCTTGTGTATCTCATTGTTGCAATGGGTCCACCTGTATCCCCATTTAAACAATCTCTTTTTTCCCTCACCTCCACAAATTATACCAACATCAAATACAGTGAAAGCAGGGGATATACAGGGGGGAATGGACATACAAAGCAATAAAGAAATCATCTTATAGGTATGTTAGGAACAATCGCAAGAAAGAAAAATTGAATCCTTATCTTGGTCTCAGACATAAATTAGTTACTGCAAATAAGGGATACCATGGGAGCTACATTTCTTTGGGCCTGGCTTACTTCACTTAATTTATTTTTTCCAAGTCTTTCCACTTCTTAACAAATGGGGCAATTTCATTCTTTCTCATGAAGGCATAGAATTCCATTTTGTATATATGCCACATTTTCTTGATCCATTCATCTACTGAGGGGCATCTGGGTTGGTTCTATATATTACCTTCGGTAAATAAATCTGCAATAAACATGGTTGTGCTTATAGCTTTGTTTGTGAACATTTGCATAAATGCCCAAAAGTGGGATTGTTGGGTCATAGGGGAGCTCTATGTGGAGTCTTTTGAGGAACCTCCATACTACTTTCCAAAGTGGTTGAATCAGTTTACACTCCCACCAACAATGCAGTATGGTTCCCTTCTCTCCACATCCCCTGGAACATCTGTTCTTTAAATTAGAGTTCTTGATTATAGCCATTCTAACTGGGTGAGGTGGTATCTAAATGTTGTGTTGGTTTTCATTTCTTTTATGGCTAGGGAGGTTGAGTATTTCTTCATGTGTCTATTGGCAATCTTTCTTTCCTCTTCAGAGAAGTTTCTCTTTAAGACTTTAGCTCGATTTGTTTTTGTCCTTCCCCTCCACAAATTATACCAACATCAAATACAGTGAAAGCAGGGGTTATACTGTGGGGGAGAGGCATTAATGGTTATGTCGAAAAACGAACTTTACAACTTTGGCAGGGTGGGGGAGGTAAAAATCGGATTGGGGGAGATAGGGGGATTATGGGAATGGATGGGAAGGGAAAAAAAAGAGGAGGCAACAATGCTTGATAAGAAATGTACCGTTATCTTGCCCATGTAATTGTAACTCCTCTGTATGGTATTCTCACAATTAAAAAAAGAAAGAAAATAATAACAAAAAAAGAAATGTACTCATTACCTTGTTCATGTAACTGTAACTTAATTTTAAAAAAAGAAAAAAAGACTTTTGCTCACTTATTTATTGGGCAGTTGTTTCTTTGAAGATTTGTTGGGGGATTCAATTTTTTGTCTCCGGTATATTTTAGATATGAGACCCTTGTCCATTGTATGGCTAGTGAAGTATTTCTCCCAATCCGTGAGATTTCAATTGATCTTGATAGCTATGTCCTTTGCCAATGCAGAAGTTCTGCAATTTCATGCAATCCCATTTGTCCAACATTTATGTGAATTGTTGTGTTTCTCCGTGTCTATTAAGAAAATTTCGGCTTGTGCCAAGGAGACCTAGGGTAGCTCATATTCTCTCCTGTAATGTTTTCAGAGTTTCTGCTTTGACCCCGAGGTCTTTGATCCATTTGGAGTTGATTCTGCTGGAGGGTGATATATAAGGATCTAGCTTTAGTTTTCTACAAGTAGTTAACCAATTTTTTCAGCACCATTTACTGAAGAGGCTGTCTTTCTTCCATTCTAGTTTTTTAGCTCCCTTATTGAGGATTAAGTGGCTATAGGTCTGTTCGTTCATTTCTGAGTTTTCAATTCTCTTCCGTTGGTCCTGGGGTCTGTTCTTGTGTCAGTACCAAGCTCTTTTGATAACTATAGCTTTGTAGTAGTGTTTGAAATTTGGTATTGATATTCCTCCAGCAGTGATCTTTCTGTTGAGGATCATTTTAGCTATTCGGGGTCTTTTATTGTTCCATATGAATTTTTGGTTTGCCTTTTCTATTTCGTTGAAGAATGAGGTTGGAATATTGATAGGTATCACATTGAATTTGTAGATAGCCTTGGCAGGTAGTGCCATTTTCACGATGCTGATCCTTCCAATCCAGGAGCTTGGGAGATTTTTCCACTTCCTAAGTTCTGTTTTGATTTCCTTTTTCAGGTTTTTAAAGTTTTCATCATAAAGGTCCTAAACTTCTTTGATTATGTAAATTTCTACATATTTTATTTTTTGTGCACTATTATGAATTGCCTTCCTGATTTCACCCACGCTTTACTCATTGTTTTCATACAGATAATCCATTGATTATTGAGGGTGAATTTTATACCCTGCTTCTTTGCCAAAGTTTTGAATCAGCTTCAGTAATTTGGAAGTGGAGTCCGTGTGATTCTTTAAAATCATGTCAGCTGCAAAGGGTTTTATTTCATCTTTCCCAATTTGGAACCCCTTTATGTTTGCATCTTGTCTTATTGCAGTAGCTAAGCATTCTAATACTAAGTTGACGAGAAGTAGAGAGTGGGCATCCTTGTCTCATTCCTAAGTTAAGAGGAAATGGCTTTATTTTTCCACCATTAAGTATAATGCTGGCTGTAGGTTTGTCATATACAGCCTTTATTGTATTGAGTAATGTTTCCTAGATTCCTAATTTTTTCAGACCCATCATCATAAAGGGGTTGATGGATCTTGTCAAATGCTTTTTCTGCATCTGTTGAGATAACTATGTGGTTCTTATCCTTGCTGTTTTTTGATGTGATGAGTTATATTAATTGATTTGTGTATATTGAACCAGATTTGCATCCCTGAAATGAAACATGTTAGATCGTGATGCGTGATTTTTTGGATGAATTTTTGAAGTAAATTGGCCAAAATTTTGTGGAGAAGTTTTGCTTAATATTCATCAAAGAAATGAGTCTATAGTTCTTGTTATTTGATGAGTCCCTGCCTGTTTTTGGAATAAGGGTTATTATGGCTTCATAGAATGAGTTCGGTTGTGAATTTTCCCTTTCAATTTCATTGAAGAGTTGGAGGATTATTGGTTTGAGCTCTGCTTTGAAGGACTTTTAGAATCCATCTGTTGCTGGCATTTTCTTAGATAGAAGGTCTCTTATTGCTGATTTTATTTCAATCCTTGATATGGGGCTGTTAAGATGGTTTATCTCATCTTGGTTCATTTTTGGCATGTCCATATTTGCTAGGAAAAGGTCCATTTATGCCACGTTCTCACACTTATTAATATAAAGGTTTGAGAAGCATTCCTTTATAATGTTCTGAATCTTGTTTCTGTGGTGATGTTTCCATTCTCATCTCTGAATTTATTTATTTGGGTGTGTTTTCTTTTTCTGATAAGATTTGCTAACAGTCTTTCAATTTAGTTAATTTTTCGAAGAACCAACTCTTTGTTTTGTGGATTCTTCCTATGGATTTTTTTAAAAATTCTAATTCATTTAATTCCTACTTAATTTTAAGTATTTCTTTCCATCTACTGGGTTGGGGTTTATCATGTTGTTCTTTCTCAAGGAGGTTCAGATATCTCATAAAATTGTTGGTTTAAGGTCTCTCCAATTTGTTGATGTAGGAACTCAGAGCTATCAACTTCCATCTGAGTACTGCCTTTGCTCTATCCCAGAAGAGCTGGTAATTTGTGTGTTCATTTTTGTTGAATATCATGAATATTTGAATTTACTTACTAATCTCTTCCATGACACACTGGTGATTCAACAGTATGTTGTTCAGCCTCCATGTGTTATAGGACTTTCATTGGTGCCTTTTGGTGTTGAGTTCTAATTTTATTCCCTTGTGGTGTGAGAGAATGCATGGCAAAACTTCAATGTTTCTGAATTTGGACAAGTTTGCTTCATGACCTAAAATGGGGTCTATTTTGGAAACTGTTCCGTGTGATGCTGAGAAAAACGTGTATTCTGATGCTGCTGGATGAAATATTCTGTAGATGTCTGTTATATCTAGTTGATCCATGCAGTTGTTTAGAGCTGCAGTTTCTCAGTTGAGTTTTTGCCGATTTGATCTATCTCGTGGGTATAGTGGTGACTTAAACACTTCAACAATTTATGTCTTTGGATCTATGTGAGATTTGAGGGAAAGTAGTGTTTCTTGGATAAATCTGGGTGATCCGTTGTTTGCCAAATAGAGATTTAGAATTGTAATATCCTCCTGAAGGGGAGATCCCTTAATTAGTATGTTGAGACCTTCTTTATGTCTTCTCACTAATTGTAATTTGAAGTCTATTTTATCTGATATCAGGATTGCCATTCAAGCCTCTTTATGGGGACCATTTGCTTGGTAGAATTTGTTCCAGACTTTCACTTTCAAAATGTGTTTGTTTGTATGAGCAAGGTGTGACTCCTGAAGGCAGCAGATAGAAGGATCTTGCTTTTTAATCCAACTAAACAGTCTGTCACTTAATTGGAGAGTTAAGTCCATTAATGTTGAGAGTTAGGACTGAGAAGTGTTTGGGAGTTCCTGCAATGCTATCCAACTTCTTGGGGGCTGGAGCAATTGGATTCTTCCTATAGTTCTTGGATTCTCAGTTTGGGTGCGGTTTCTTGGTCTTTATTGTGGTCTTGTTGGTTTTCTATGTGTAGCACATCGTTAAGTATTTTTTATTGGGCCAGTTTGTTGGAGATCCATTGTTTCAGTTTTTCTTTGCTATGGAACGTTTTTATTTTACCTTCAGTTATGAAGGAGAGCTTAGCTGGGCACAGTATGATTGATTGATAGTTGTTTTTCCTTAGGACATGGCCTACATCATTCCAGGCTCTTCTTGATTTAATTGTCTCGATTGAGAAATCTGAGCTGATTCTATATGGTTTCCCTTTGTAAATAGTTGATCTTTTCTACTTGACAGCTTTAAGGATTTTTTCCTTGGAATTGATCCTGTGTGGATTATAATGTAATGGTGAGATATCCTTCTCTAGTCTGGTCTATTTGGGGTTCTAAAACTTTCTTGTATCTGAATAGGCCTATCTTTTTGCATGTTTGGGAAGTTCTCTGCTAGGATCATGTTAACTAAATTTCCTAGACCACTAAATTC
The DNA here is from genome assembly GCF_024711535.1 of Dipodomys merriami. NCBI lineage: Eukaryota > Metazoa > Chordata > Mammalia > Rodentia > Heteromyidae > Dipodomys > Dipodomys merriami. Next base: position 673,856 of record NW_027206098.1, on the reverse strand, counting down.
TGTCTCTAGTTGCTGCTCTACCCCCATTATCCTCAGATTAAGTCTTCTGTGAGTGTCTTCAAAATGTTGAATAGATCTATCATATTTCTTGGATTTGTCTTGGATAGTTGTATGTTCTTTCTCTGTAATAAGCTGGCTGTCCTCAATCCCTCAAATTTGCTCCTCTGCATGGTATAAGCTACTGTCGAGATTTTCTACTTTGTTTTTTTAAATTTCTTTTCCTTCTAATTGGTCAGCTTTGATGGCTTCAAATTCTTTGTTGGAGCTTTGTTTTAGATCTTGTAAGAACTTCTTTACCTCCTTAATTTGGTGTTGTGTTTATTCTCAAATCACGTACTTGATTGGTTATGGTTTCCTTGTACTCCCATTCCTTCTGTTGGGCTCCATTCAGCATTCCCTTTGTGGTCTCCCTGAATTCTTTCAGCTTTCTGTTTATGGATTCCATGAATGCCTCTATTGATATTTGTCTCTTGTCATACTGCTCTCCCAAGTCCTGTATTACTCTTTGATTAGCTTCCTCATGTTCATGCATTTCCTGTAGTTCTCTTTGACTGTTTTCAGCCTGCTCATGCAATTCCTGTATTTCTCTTTGACTGTTCTGATCCTGCTCATGCAATTCCTGTATCAATCTTTGAGGAGCTTCCTCACTCTCATGAGATTCCAGTATTAATCTTTGGTTTGCCTCTCTCTCCCTATCACGCTCACATTGAATCCTTTGCAAGTGTTCAATCTTTTCATTCACCATGTTTACCAGTAGTGTTTGTAGAGATGTTTGGGAACTCTCTTTTGGATTATACATTAACTATGCTGTCAAATGATTTTCCTGAGTGGGAGTTCAGATAACTGGACTTGCAAATTTCCTTGTGTTTTTCCGGTTTGTTCTGCCCAGTTGGTATGAAAGTCACACCAATTTTTTGTTAGAACAAAATTTTAAGGCAAGTATCATCAAAGTTCTGTAGTTGCACAGACAAAAGTCTGCAGATACAATATTTTTCAACAGATACAATTTATTCAACATCAAACAACTATGGCTTAATGGGCTAAGAACAGCAAAGAAGAATTTGGCAAATCACAAATTATTAATTTTAGTTGGAAATGTGGGCAAAAATAGGATTAGAGGGATGTGGAGAGTTAAAAGGAGAGTGAATTTAACCAAGTCCTAATCTTAGAGAGGGAAATGGATTAGGCAGAATGCTAGAAGCAAGATTAAGAAAAAAAAAGAAAAAAATGGAAATACAAAAATTTAAATTTAAAAAGTGAAACACTTAAAATTATGTGTTTAATGATGATATTGAGAGACGAAAAGGACAGGATGAGATGATGGGAGGGAAAAAAAGGAGACATGAAAAACTAAAAATTCTTTAAATTAGTTACTTGAAAATTATATAGGTATAAAGAGAGATAATACTGCTCTTAAAGAATTTTAGCGTAAGAGTTTGTGAACTGAGTAATAAATTTCTGGATTAAGTTGTACACAACGGGGCATAATGTCTAATATTCGACGATGGGTAAATATCTGGGGATGATCCGAGTAACAATTAAGTCTCACAAAAAAGAAAGAGAAAAAAAAGAAAAGAATAAAATAATAAGGACCAAAAGGTCAGAAGAGATTTTATAAAAAAGCACACACACACACATTTACACCTAAAATAATAATGATGAGAAGAAAAAGATTAATTGAAAACATTATTTAAAAAAATTAAAATTAAAGAAAGGTACAAAAAAACTTCTTTGATTATTTTTGTGGGGGTAGAATGTGAAGATATTCTATCTCCCCTGTGTTCATAACCAGTCTCTTGGTGGCGTCTCTGGTCTGCTTGTGGTGTTTGTTTTTCCTGTGGCTTGATTAGTTGCTTAAGTCAGTTTGTTTGAGCAGGCAGAAAAATGTTCGGCATTACCCATAATTTTGTGATCCTCCTCCCAGGCTAGTTCAGTGAGAAGGAGATCTGCTTTGAGTATCACAAAAGAGGGAGATGGCTGTTTCTTCTAGTTTTGAGATGCTGTGATGAGGCTAGGTTCTGGGTAGGGTTGAGGCCTCTCAGCAAACAGTTGCTTTTCCCTGAGGCGCTAGCTCCTGAGATACACAGCCCAGTCTGGATCCATTCTCAGCATTTATGTTTACTGAATTTCAATTGATTGTCAAGGTTGCTGTAGGGAGGGGCAGCCTCTGGCTCTGTTTACAGAGTGAAGAAAGTCACTCCTCCAAGGGCAGGGCTTCTTTGCCTGGGCTGGGTGACTTCTCTTGGGTGGAACTGAGCGTGGCAAGTCAGGTCAGGTTCCTGTGATCTCCTAAATGGATCTTGCTTTCTTCCAAGGCCTGAGTTAGAGATAGCTGTTCAAATGGGCCTTTGTCAGTATCAAAGATGGAGATCGCTGGTGGTGGTGGCAGGGTGGGGTGGCCTTACCTACTCTGTTCGCTGAGAAGGAGTGAAGACGTCAGTGTTCCACTCACGTCAGAATCTTGGTTCCTTTTCCGTCAGTTCTTACTGATGTTGAGTAGAATCTGCTGTCCCGCTGTGTCTGGCATCTTTGTCCTGGACTCTTTGTTATAGGTATGGCGCCTATGGCCACTGCCACTGCTGCCACAGCTGGCACAGCCATGGCTACCAGCAAGTGCTCTGATCTGTCTCCTTGCCTGGATTTTCCCTCTCTGGACAAACTCTCTGTACTGTAATGGGACACTTGGTGTGATTCTCTAACCTAGGACTGTTCACTGGAACAGTAAAACTGCTATGTGAGAGCTTGTTTAGCTCTAGTTTCTCCTCCACTCTCCCTCTGAACACATTTTTTGCCTCTTATTGAAGTATATCTGATATTTTAAAGTAGATTTGTCCAAATATAATTAAGTTGATCAATTATTTCATTAGGACAATGTTGGCCAGATTTATTTCTAGTAAATCTTATCCCTTATAATATATGAGAACATGCTCTGTTAGTCTCCTATTAATATGACAAATATTTTTATAAAATTAACTTCAAAGGAGGAAAGATTAATCTTGGTTTCTGATTTTATACCTTTCAATTTACATTTCTTTTTCTCATTACTTTTGGTTGGTGATGGTACAGTACCCCATATCAGGAACATGTGATGGAGTATGTGTATTCCTGGAAGCGAGGAAGTAAAGAAAAGTAAGAATAGGAGTGAGAAAGGGAGAAAGGGGAGGTGGGGAAGAAGGAGAGGGAGAAAGAAAAGGAGAAGGAGACAGAGAAGTAAACGAAGGAAGAGGAAAAAAGGACTTTGATCTTAAACCTTCTTTGATGACAAGTTCTCAGTGACCTAATCTCTATAACTATGCCCACGTGAAAGGTTTAACCTCTTTATGGCAACATAGTGAAACCTAATTATTAATCCCAATCCTTTATTATTTCAGATTTAATTTCTAGACTGATGGGTAGATCTTTCTATACAATTGTGATAACTTCTATTCCTAAATACCAGAGATGCTATTTGGCATAGAGGTGGTTTGGTTATACCATTGCTGGAGAGATGAATGAAATATTTTGAGCACAAATACATTTTATTTAATGGATAAGGATGCTCCCAGAGGTTTCATTTTGTGACCTTCAAAAATGACTATTTCATCTAACTCATAATGACTTGAATTTTTCATAATTTTATGGCATTTCCATTCAAGTATTTGTCATCAACAGTGAAGTTCTTTCCTTCAAGTTGAAGGAAAAATAAATACTATCACAATCTTTATCAGAATTATTCTTTAGAGAGTAGGTATAATATGAATTTCCTACCATTCAAAAATTAGTTATCTTCAAGTCTATAGGAATAATTGGATAAGTGATTAAATATCCTGCTTTAGTTTTCTTATAATGAGGTTCATTCAATTTCTAAAAATCACTGTTGACATAAAATACATGAAATTCAGTGTTTCTCTGATATGACTTAGTAATCAAACCTCAGAAATACATGATTTGTAATCAAGATTTTTATATACTCACAAAATGTATGAATTTACAAAACCTAAAAAAGTTTAGGTTTAAAAGAATAGAAAATCACGTGACCACAGTATATAATATTTAATTTAATGAAAAATTGCTTCATTCAGCCTGACAGAGCCTTTTGCTTTTAGCTTATATGAGAAATTTGATTAACAATCCCTTTTTTGCTTTTGAATGATAGAGTATTGCAATTTGTCTAAAGATTCTGTCATTTAAACCTTTGCGTGCATAATTTTTCATAAAAATGAAACATTTTTCACAATGCAGGTTCAGGTTTAATAAATGAATAAATATCTAAATGTTAATTTGTTAAACTGAGCCTCTAGAATTCAAAAAATACAATTTACTTTATTGTTGGATATATTAAATCTGTGCTAAATATGGGTGTCTCAAGCTTGTAATCCTCGCTACTCAGGAAGCTGGGGTACAAAGTCAGCCTTGGCAAGAAAGTTTGTGAGACATATCTCAATTAATCACACACACACACTACAACACACACACACACACACACACACACACACACACACACACACACACACAAAGCCAGAAATAGAATTGAGGCTCAAATGATAGACCAATACCCTTGAGGAAAAAAAACAAGAACAACTAAGGGATAGTTCTTGAGTTAAAATCACAAGAACAAAACCCACACACAAGCAATATTATGCCTAAATGCTTATTTTAGTTTGAAGAAATAAACAATATCATGAAAATAATATTTGTTACATATCTTGGAACATTTGAGAAGTTGCTTTTAGTATAATTTGTCTTAAGATATAACATAGGTTATTAAAATTAATATTAATCTAGTTAATATTTATAATCACTCATAACACCTTACAGTACAACAGTTCAGATTTTTTCTATTGCCATAAGAAATATTCTGAGTAAAAGGAAGAGAGGAATATTAGACGAAAGGAGAAAGAAAGAAAAAGGAAGAAAGAAAAAAAGAAAGAAAGAAGGAAGGAAAAGGAAAGAAGGAAGAAAGGAAGAAAGGAAGGAGAGAAAGAGAGAGGTAGGGATGGAGGGAAGGAAGGAGGAAGCAAAGAAGAAAGGAAGGAAGGATGGAAGAGAAGGAGAAAGAATGGGACAAAACAATTTAATTTATAAAATCTCTTTAGCCCAACATAAACTCCATGTAATGAATCCTTAATAAAGTCAAGTTTGGAATTTTCACTTCTTTGCATGTTATCCATGCATGAATGAAACCAACAAATGAAGGATCATAAATAACTAGGTGAATCTGTTTGCATTTGTAGTAATATGTATGCGAATTTTTTTCTCATTTTTATACATCATCAAATAACTATTTACAAACAATTTACATTTAGTTATAAATATTCTAAAAATTGATGAAACTAAAGGATTTCAATATGTTATATAATGTGAATACAAGTATTTTTAATGTTATTAATATTAAAGTCTTCATGTTATATTAATTATGAAAAATTATTATGCATTTTATCAGAAGAATTAGCATCCTCTGATTTTGGTGTCTGTGGGTGTCCTAATAGCAGACCGTAACTAAAATCAAATGAAATCTTGATTTGAGATTTCCCCAATTGCTTGATGTAGGCATTCAAAGCTGTAAATTTTCCACTAAGTATTGCATTTAATATGTCCCTGAGGAGCTGGTATTTTGTGTGTTCATTTTTGTTAAATTCCAGAAACTTTCAGATTTCTATTCTAATCTCTTCAGTGCCCCACTGGTCATAAAGCAGTGTGTTGTTCACTCTTCATGGGTTTGACTTTTTTTTTTTTTGCTTTAGCTGTTTAATTCTAAGTTTATTCTGTTGTGGTCTGAAAAGATATGTGAATTCAATTAATTTTCTTTCAATTTGGACAGAATTTCTGTGTGACATAGGATAGGTTCTATTTTGGAGAATCTTCCATGACCTGCTGTGAAGAATGTATATACTGATACTGAATGTATGTTCTGTAGATGTCTGTTAGGGGTAGGTGGTCAATGTAGTTATTTAGGTCTTCAGTTTATTGGTTGAGTTTTTCCAGTATAACCAATCGATGGATGACAATGATGGGTTGAGATGTGTTTTTAGGTTGTGTAGTATTTGGTTGATGATGTAGGGTGGTCCAGGATTCAGGGCATTGATATTTACACTTGTTATATCCTCCTAATTGAGAGTTGCCTTTCTCAACATGTAATGTCTCTTCCTACTAATTTTAATTTGAATTCTATTTTATCTTATTTTAGTAATTCTACTATGGCCTGTTTATGGAGTCCATTTACTTGAAAATTTTATTTCCTGCCTTTCAGTTTGAGTGCGTTTGTTTTTGTCAATAAAATGTATCTCTTGTGGACACTGGATGGATGTGTCTTGTTTTTTGATACTAGTATCTGATCTGTTTTCTAATTGGTAATTTAATTCCATTGATATTGAAAGTTAAGACTGAGAAATATGTTATGTTATAGCCCTGCTGTTAGGAGCTGTGCCTCATCTACTGTTAATATATTTACCTTGTTCTCTGGTAGGGAGCATTTTATATAACCAGATCCTGTTCTTCTTGATCTTCTCTATATAGGGTATACTTAATTAACTTCTACCCTGCTTATTTGGTGGAGATACATTGTTTCAAGTTTTCTTTGTCATGAAATATTTTTATATATCCTTTAAATGTAAAGGAGAGTTTGGCTTGGGACCATATTCACTATTGGTAGTTGTTTACCCTTAGTGTTTGTCATATATTATGCCAGGCTCCCCTTTTTATGCCTAGAAAAGTTGAGCATTTCTTCATGTCTAATGACCATTTTTATTTCCTCTTCAGAGAAGTCTCTCTTTAAGTCTTTAGCCCACTTAGTTATCGAGTAGTTGTTTCTTTGAGGATTTGTTGTCAGGTGATTTAATTTTTTGAGTCCTAAGTATAGTTTAGATATAAGACCTCATCCGTTTTATGACTCGTGAAGATATTCTCCCAGAACGTGGGCTTTCTATTGATCTTGTTAGCTATGACCTTTGCCTTGCAGAAGCTCTGATGTTTCATGCAATCCCAATTTTCCAAACTTTCTTTGATTTCTTTTGTTTCCAGTTCTCTCTTAAGAAAATTTCGGCTTGTGCTAAAAAGCCCTAGACTTTCTCCTATTCCTTCAGGTAATGTTTTCATGGTGTCTTCTTTTATTTTGAGGTGTTTGATCTATTTGGAGTTGATTCTCCTGCAGGGTATTATATACAGATCTAGCTTTAGTTTTCTACAGGTGTTGAAGCAATTTTGTCAACACCATTTACTCAAAAGGCTGTCTTTCTTCCATTCTAATTTTTAGCCCCCTTGTCAAAGATTAGGTGGCTATAGGTCAGTGGGTTTATTTCTGAGTCTTCAGTCTTATTCCATTGATCCTCAGGTCTGTTCTTGTGCCAGTAACAAGCTGTTGTTTTACTATGGCTTTTTAGTAGAGTTTGAAATTTGGAACTGATAGTGCTCCAGTGCTGTTCTTTCTGCTATGGATTGGCAAACCCAGAGCTAGCATTATACTTAATGGTGAAAATTTAAAGCCATTTCTTATAAATTCAGGAATGAGATAAAAAGTCTGCTCTCTCCACTACTCTTCAACTTAGTATTAGAATGCTAGCTGGGGCAATAATACAAGATGCAAACTTAAAGGTCTCCAAATAGGGAAAGATGAAGTAAAACTCTCCCTCTTTGCAGATGATATGATCCTGTATTTAAAGAACCACATGGACTCCACTCCCAAATTATTGAGCTCATCTGAAATTTGGCAAACTAGCCAAGTATAAAATTCACCCTCAGGAATCAATGGCTTTCCTGTATTCCAATAATGTTAAGATTGCGGGTGATATTAGGAAAGCAACCCCTTTTTAAAAGCCACACAAGAAATAAAATATCTAGTGCCACGCCGAGCCCAGTAGAGTCTGCTTAGCATGGGAAACCATCTATCAGACCATGATAGGGGCCTTGAGACCTATCTCTGAGTTTTGGGACTTCACCGAAGTCTACCTCAGAGAATGGGGCTTTACAGAAACCTATCTCCAAGTTTTGGGACTTCACCGAAGTCTACCTCGGAGAATAGGGCTTCTAAGAGGCCTACTCCTGGGAAAAGGCTGGCAAAACCCCTGGAAAAGATGTGTTTCTGCCTATCTTTTCCTCATAAGAGTGCCTATCAATCTTTTACTGTTTCTACTGCTCATTGTACTTACTCATTGTCAACGTTCCCTTATTCAAAGCTCTTTAAGAGTGTTGACGACTCCAATATCTGATGAGTGTCTTAAAAATATGACTAACTCACCAGAGTTAAGTGCTACCCTGAAACCCCTCTTATGGAGGCTAGTAGACAACTTATAAGTAAATATAAAAGTATTGGGGGTTTCACAAAGTCACTCCAGTAGAAGGAATTGTAAGAAATTTACAAAAAGTTGTAGGCGCGGCTAGAACAGAAAGAATGTATGGCAATTGCTGAGATAACTACTTAGGAGAAAGAACTTCCTCATTTACTAAGAGACTTGCTAAATCTAAGTCTCCTTGGTGCTTACTATTAAAGAAGGAACAGGAAAGATCTTAATGGGACAGTTAAGGCCTCTATAGAAAAAAGTAGTGGTTAATTGGTGACAATCATCGAAACCCATTGTATTTCTTAAAAATAGAGGTAAAGCTGGAAACAAGTGCCTATCAGGCGACCAGTTGGTGACCACCCAAGGACGAAGCCCTGCAGCAAGGTTGTGTAACCTTTTGCCCTTTCAGGCGACCAGCTGGTGACCGCCCAAGAATGAAGCCCTGCAGCAAGATTATGTAACCTTTTGCCCTTTCTTATGGAGACTTTTGATATAAAAGTTTGTTATCCTCTGCATTAAATCGCACTCAGCACTCAGCATCCACTCCTAATGTGTGTGAGTTGTCTGTTTGCCATCTCCCCGTCCTATTCCAGGTTCCTCCCCTAGGTATCCTCCGTCATCCCGACAGAACCCGGTCCGCGGCAATCTAGGAGTTAAGAAGGACCTCTATGAAAGAAATTTTCAAAACCTGAAAAAGAAAATGAAAGCAGAACTAAGGAAATGGGAAACCACCCATGCTCATGGATTGGGAGGAATAACACCATGAAAATGGCAATACTGCCAAAGGTTATATCCAAATTCAATGTGATACCTACCAATATCCCAATCTCACTCTTCAATGAAATAGAAGTAATCCAAAAATACATATGGAACAATTGAAAACCCAAATAACACTGAGGTTTTTTTAGTGATTCTCATTTTGTATTACCACTTTGATTCTACAAAGTAATCTACGGATTTTAACTTTCTTCCCTCCCTTTGGATAAAGCTCAAAAAACCCTGCCTCTAACTCCCAAGACACTTAACTCTTAGGTCTGGACAATTGTTCCTAGATAGTGGATTACTTAATTGTATTTTGAACGCATAAAACATGCATATAGAAATCTCACATTTTGATCTCATGAGAAAGCAGCCTTTACTCCACTCTCAGATTTATTTCCTGAAATGCATTTTTAAAGAGAATATGTTTTCATTTTTAGATGAACGGCTTGTAGGAAACTATTTTCATAACCTGGCTCCTCCTTCTGCACCTCAACACCTAAAACACAAATTTCAAAACGCATTTAAAAGAAACAATACAAAAACCAAACACTGGGAATGCTCAGATGCAGAACATTTTACAAAACCCAGAATATAACTCTGCTGTCAGAGGGAGGGGCTCTCTGAATAAATTAACAAACAAACCCAAAAGAGCATCCAGGAGTATCGGATGGGAGTGTCCCTGGCTGCTACTCCATGGACAAGGAGCATGGAATGGCTTCCTAAGCCTGCTGGCGAATGCGTGGGGGAAAGTTTCCTTGCCAGTCTGAGTACAAAAGTTGGCATCACCCTGCTTGGGCCTGTCTTTTTTGTCTTTTCCCCACAGCAGAACAAAATCAACCCCTCCTCCACGGCTGATAAATACTGTACAAACTGATCCACAGAGTGGCATCTGTTCAGTCTGCACTCCTTCCTAGGTGGGTGGACCCTGTCCCGTAGTATGCGTGTACTCCCAGGGGCTGATCCTCATGGACCCGGCCCAAGGGACAGGGGGGTGCTAGATGTGAGTCAATGGCACTGTGTTATTCATGCAGCAGCTGCCAGGTTGCTGCCCTAGCCCAACAACAGGTGCACCCTGATCTTCTTCCACAGTCCCAGGCGATGGATGCTCACAATGGCCCTAGGTGGGCAAGCTTCCAGTAGGATCCTACTTCACCAGAGGGACCAGCATGCCTGATTAAGTGGCTGCAGCCTGAATTAATTATTAATTATTTAATTAATTGTTTAATGGAGCAGTATTTTTGCCAGTTGTGGGGCTTGAACTCTGAGTCTGGGCACTGTCCCAAAGCTCTTCAGCTCTTGAGCCATAATGCCACTTCCAGCTTTTTCTGCTTATGTAGTGCTGAGGAATTGAACCCAGGGCCTCATGTATGCAAAGCGAGCACTCTACCACTGAGCCACCTTCTCAGCCCTGGAGCAGTTTTAAAGAAAATGATTCACATTACTGTATGATATTATTGGAGAGTAATTTTTCTTCCATATGTGCCCAAAGCACAATGAAATGTAAACAGATTTGAACTCACGGTTGGAAGAGTATCCTACATACCACTATAAGTATTGTGACATTTGTCCAAATTGACAGAACAGCTTTCTAGGACCTCTAACCTGCTATGTCATAGACCTTTTGTAGCCACCTTATTTCCCCATACAGGCATGGCCTGGCATTTAACAGTTGAGTAATATGCAGTAGACTCTCTTGTACAGCACCCTGTCACTCTGTTTTCCTCCCACAGAACACGTATGCACAATGCTTCAGATTGTAGGCTTAAAAACATAATTAGGATTCATGAATACTAGATTATATAAAAAACACTACCATTTTAATAAAGTTAGAAAAATAAATAGAATGAGCATTTTATAACCATCAGGACAAAAAAAAATACAGGTTTTCCCAGGAATGGGGGAAGGAATCTCTAAATCTAGATTGGCTTCTAAGTTGCCTTCAGAAAGAAATTCTGCCTCAGAGTCCTAAAAGGGATTTACTTCCTCATTAAAGACAGGGTTTTCTTCCTGAGTCCAAGGAGGGACAGATTCTAATTTCTCAATTGGAAACTGGATCCCCTTCAGGAGGACAGATTGGTCAGGATATTCTGTGAGGAAAGATTCCCTTTCCTCAACTGAATCTAGATTTTGGACCTCACTTATTGGTTTTCCTGAAGATACACTGGGGTCATTTTCCATTAGCATACATTTACACTGCATACCAAGACATGTCTTTTTGACTTGTTTGGAGCTAATCTAGGTGGATTATCAACATCACTGGAAGATATTCTGGATCATCTTCTTCCTTGGCAGTAAGTGCAGGTACTCCTGCTTCACATGTGGGGTTCAGAACCAGAGGGATGTCCACAGGACTCAAAACCTGCTTGGGCCTTTCTATATATTAAAAAAACACCCTCTATGTTCACATGCCTTCTGGAGATCAGTAATGTTTTCTGATTTCCATGAGTCATCATAAACGACATCACTGATGGGTTCTTTATCTGGAGAACTGCAGGAGCTGCTCTACTGTGATACAAACCTGAGAATGGAAATAGGTACAGGAGTCTTAGAACTCAAGAAGTTAAGGTGTGACAAAACTTTCATGAGAATCTAATGGGGGAAGCTGTAGAACTTGAGTTTGGACTGAACACTGATGAGAAGTTAGCATGTTTCTAATGAGTGGCTACTTCCAAGTTCCTTCAAAGGAGAACAGATATTACCTGGCAAAGAATATCCATAAAAGGATATTTTGCCAAGCTGGGGAGTACTAAGGCTCTATGCCCATCCTGCCCATGCCTAAAGACCCAAGTTCCATCCATATTCACCAGCTCTGAGGTATCTAAACAAGGACTTCTTCCACTTTTTCTTGGTCTCATGGGCAATGCGCTCCTCTAGCTGGTCCAGAAAAATATGTAAGCAGAAGAGCAAGTCTGAAGAGGGCATCTTGAGCTTGACATACTGTGTAAGTTCTTTCAGGGTGTCATGGTTCTTGTTCTCATAGAAATCATCAAGGTAGAAGTCCATCCACATAGGGAAGATGGAACAAACTATGCTATGGGCAGATTGGTGACAAGGAAAATGAGAGCCTTTCCTCCCCATCCTGAGCTTTGTACTATAGCCTCTTTCTGGCGGGACTTGCATGTTGTAGGAAGAGACTCCTGCAAGCAGGATGCTCCTCACAACCCACTTCTAGAAATTTCTCAAATATAATCATCTAAAATTCTCCCTATGTTAGGAGGAGAAGGTTGTTTCCCCTCTTGATCTGACTTGCTATACATACCCCCCTCGTCATCCATGAGAGTCAAAAACCACAAACACATCCACACTGTGTAATCTGCTATCCACTGAAGTGCCAAGCCTCAACCCCCTGGTGAAAATCACAACTGGTGTGCAAAGAAGGAAGTTGACTTTGATTCAGACACCTCAAAGATACCCAGTTTTCAAAGACAGAACTTCTCTTTATGTCAACGTCCACTTACTTCTTCATCTTGTTCATCTTCCTCCCAGTTACAGTAGAAGGATCTGTACCAATGGGAGGAGAGAAGAAAGTTAACTCTATGCTGCTCCTTTTGTGAACTAACAGGACAGACATGGGACTGGTTAAGTCACATATGGTAATGTAAACATAACAGACAAAAAGTAGAGATATGTCTATACAATTTCATGGAAATTCTGTGAGGATGCTTATCAGCATTTGTCCAAATAAATGTCCCATGGCTCATGCCTCTAATCCTACTAATCAGGAGGGTGAGATCTAAGGATCACAGTTTGAACCCAGTCTAGTTTGTAAAATTCTAAAGACACTTATCTTCAATTAACCAGCCAAAGGCCAGACCTGGACTTGGAGCTTAAATGGTAGAGTGATATGAACAGAACAGCACTCAGGCCCCAAGTTCAAGTTCCATTCTTTCTTCCATCTATACTCCTTCAAAGGCCTCCAAGATAGTGATTTCCTATGTGAGGGTGGATGTTGGGTGACACTGGCTCATTCCTTTAATCCTAGTCTCTCAGCAAGCAAACTGTTAAGGCTCCACTAGCTTCTGAGGAAAATGAAATGTTCTGGCAGGCCAATCGTAAGGAGTTATCCAGGGAATGCACTTCATTGTCTCAAGCCAAGCTCCTGTGATAAAACCCCAGTGAAACCGTCTCAGAGAGGTACCAAGTATTCCAATAATCTGCCAGGGGGTCTCATCAGTCCTGGATTTGAATGAGGAACACTCACTTTTTAAACAATATCCAGCAACTGCTCCATTGTCTCCCACTCTCTATAGTGGCGGTGGAAGTTTCCAACATAGAAGAGATCACCTTTCTGGTAGGCAGGGATCAGGTCCATTACCAGCATTTCCAACAAGCCTGAGTCCAAGCTCCATATATTATAAGGCACATTCAGGATTTGAGCAGACTCATTGTCACACTGAGGTGGTAAAAAGAATGAATCTTTGAAACATGGAAATGGGAGTACACTTCAAAATGAGTAATAGAGTAATAGGATTGAAAAGTACACAGTAAATATTTTATCAATATACACATATAAAAACACAAGAAGAAGCCTGTACTGTGGGCTAGAATGAGATTAAATAGGTTTCCTGTCATAGTTACACCTGACCTGAGTTGCCTTGTGATTCCCTTTATTTCTTCTTATAAAAAGGCCTGTGACATTGGATTCGTGGTTTGGCACTGATCCAATGTCTGCAGTATTGAGTGAGGCACTCACCCCTCTCATGCCTGGGACCTGATTCTCTTGAACTTTGAAAACAATACAGGAATGTCTTTCTTGTTTCTGAGCCACAGGCCAAGTGAGCTGGCTAGAGCTGACTGTAAGTTACAGTTGCCTGGGTCTCAGAGTTCCATATTCTATTCCATTGTGAGGGAAGTAGTGTCATCTCTCAGAGCCCAATGATCTAAGCTGCTTACTCACATAAGACCATCCCAAAGACAAACGGGAGGCTGAAATTTCCCCTCCCACATCACTCTATACAAATGTGGACATTGTCAAATCCCAACATCCTCAGGTAGGCCTAGGAACCAGCATGGTCTCAGCCTCAAGGAAGCTTTCCTAGGTGAGAACCATGCCTTATTCCTTATTTTTCACTATTCCTCTTGTTCTGCAAAAATCATTTTGCCTCTCAGGACCCTCTCAGTCTGCCATGTGCTTTTTGCATCTACTTCCTAGGACACTGTTTGGTTCATGTTTCCTAATCTTTTGTTTGCTCTTGAAGCCCCTGTGTGCTGTAATCTGCCCAAAAGACAAATACTTAGAAGTGGGAAAAATCATAAAAATATTGAAAAAACCTTACACATATAGTCAGACAGTTTTACACGTGTACATTTTTTTAAGATAAAAGACTATTTTTGATACTTTTGTCATATTTTATGACAGAGGGGAAGGGGAGAAGGGAAGAGGTGCTGCATTGTCTTCTCATAATTCAATGATTATTATTTTTTGAATGGGTGTCCAGTCGTGGGGCCTGAACTCTGGGCCTGGGCGCTGTCTCTCAGCTCTTCAGCTCAAGGCTAGCAATCTATCACTTGAGGCACAGCGCCACTTCTGGATTTTTTCTTTTTTTGCTTATGTGGTGCTGAGGAATTGAACACAGGGCGTCATGCATGCAAGACAAGCACTCTACCACTGAGCCACCTTCCCAGCCCCTCAATGATTATTATTTAAAACTATAGTTGAAGGAATGTAAGATTTAAAGATAAAAACCATGCTCCTGTTCCTTTTATAAGCTAGTTGTTTATAAAGTATTCCTCACTAAAGTCTTGTCACCTGTGTCTCATGAACTATCCTCCTCCTTCAAAATAATCAAGAAAAACTTTCACAAATAAGTGGGCTGTTGTCCAATCTCTGGATAAGAATTTAAGATACAATATTGCCTGTGACTCTGTGTGTGTACATCTCTGTGGGAGTGTTTGTGTGTGTGTGTGTGTGTGTGTGTGTGTGTGTGTGTGTGCCCATTTTTACTTTGACTTGTGGAACCATGTTATCTCAGAAAGCCTCAGGGCACTAATGGGATGAAAAGCTTGTTAGATTTTAAGGCTAAGATTAGGGCTGGGTCTCATTCCTCTTACTGTCTCCGTTGATTTAAAAAAGAAATCCTCCTTTATCTTTAAAACATACCCAGGAAGAAGCAGGTTATTACCCTACCAGAGAGAAAAGAGGCTGTGACCCCGAAGTGCCTAAGGCAATTCAGCAATAACCTTGCCACTAATATCCACTGTGGGAGTAGAGAGGGTTACTAGATATCAGTAAAAGAATGTCCCACATGATCTTATTTTGTAGTAGATATCAACAGGGAAGCATTCTCAGGTGATGGAGTCAAGCAGGAGTTCAGTCTATTTTACTGCAGTGGAGGTGGTCTGAGTGATGATGTAGATTTCCTCCAGGTGACTGTCAGGCTGTCGTTGAACTTTACCCATTAGGGTGTGCAGCAGCAGCAGCAACAGCAGCAGCAGCACAGGGTCTCTCAGTGGCTCCAAAGGACAGTCACACCTCGTGCTGAGCTGCAAATTCCTACACAACCTGGTTAAGGACACATGGCATAAGCTTGGCAGGCTGTGACCCCACTAGATTTTAAAACTATTTAGACAATAGCCCAGGACAATTTACCAAGCTGACAACATTTTAAATTAGATAGTTCTTTTAATAGGGCTAGGATTTTCTAGGCAGATATACAGGGCTCAGGCCTGTAGTATTATTTCCCATGTCTTTTCCTTCTGTCTGTTTTGCCACATTTTTAAAAAAGTGAATCTGGTCCCTTGTTCTTAAAAGGGGATGTTGGGCAAAGATTCAGCTTCTGTCACTTCTTCAAGCTGACTCAGGGATGTTGATCCTAGTTAGCCAGGAACCTATAAACATAGCCTATTTTACAAAGAGGTTATCAGGGTTAAATGTCATTAAGAACAATATTTTAACTTTTAACAAATGCACAGACCTTTTTTCTGGCTACAGCAGTGGAGCTTATTTAGACTTCTAGTTTACAAAAGGATCTTTCTGGATGGCATAGGAATGTGATCTCTAGTAATCCTAACAATGCCTCAGTTACCTATGTAGGCCTTCAGACAGATATCAATAGAAACACACACTCAGGTTTACAAAGTTTTTTTCCTGAGCAGATGAATTTCATGTAGCTGGCATCAGCTCAAAATTTACTGCCAATTAGAGTTTTTGGCACATACAGGGGTTGGGATCAAAACTATCTTCCACATTTTAAAACCTTAACTTTTTAGTACTATCACAGATGACTGAAGAGTTCCTGTCCCTTACAAGGTAGATAGACAGACAGTAGGCATGCTTACAAACTATGTTCCCATGAACTCCTGGTTCTGACCAATTTTTGAAAAGCCACACACAAATGACTCTAAGATCTGACATTATTTCTGCCATACAAGCAGTGGCTTATGGTGTCTGGATGCTCCTCCATTGTTTTCATCCCAGGAGTGTCTTCTCCACACTGGGAAAAATGCCTCATTGGCATTTCCCTTAGTTAGTTGCTGAACTTGAACTCGGGGCCTGAGTGCTGTCCCTCAGATCTACAGCAGGCTATCGCTCTGCCACTTTGAGTCCTAAAGAAACTCTGCTTGCTCTTTCAGCCATCTTTTGGCTGAGTAGAAGTGACAGTTTCACAAGGACCTTTTTCTGCCTGGGCTGGGTTGGAACCAGTTTGTAGATCAACAATTCTCATAAAAGGCCACTTTCATCTACTTAAAAGCAACAAGGTGTTCAACATAGAAATGTCTTTTAAGCATGTTCTTACCTGAAAAGTACTAAGAGCCAAAGTTACATCTGATAAACTTACAAGAATCCTCACTCCTTTTTGTGGACCTGCTAGGAACTGTTACAAAAAAAAAAAAAAAAAAAAAAAAAAAAAAAAAAAAAAAAAACCTATGAGAGCAAACTGAAATAGGAATTAAGCAATTATTTTGGTAATCCTAATTTTTCCTTTAGCATTTTGAGGTAAATATTTAGAACGTTTTTACTTTTAAACTTTATATCCAGAAATCAATTCCTAATTTGTTATCTCCGTTTTAATATTCTATACTTTAGTTTTTAGTTGCATTTTGAAAAATCCCTTGACCTCTCAAGGCTAGGTGTCACTCATTTTCTCTTGGATGCTTGTTTTAAAACAGATACACATGAAAACTTTTAAACTCAAATAAGAATTTTTCTTATTGCAAAAATTACAATCACAATCACTGTACCAAGAAGCTAGACTTAACACCATTTTGCCTTAAAAATATCCAATAGCAGAATATCATTGAGAACAAATCACATTATATAAATAAACTTTTTAATCCTTTTTAAAGGCCTTCTTAATTTTAATTTTAACATATCCAAGGGACAGTTTTAGCAATGATAATCCGATCATTACATCATTCAGTTTTACCATCATGTTTCCAGTGTCTATCTGAAGGTAAGGTACAAAATAAAGATGAGCCACTTAGCCCTTCCTGTGTAATGGGCACGCACCCAATCCAACTCTTTAGGGTTATATGAACTGCATTTGTGCCAGCTTGCCCTCTTTCAACATGCATGGTTCTACTGTGCATGACCAGCTGAACTGCACTTCTGCATGTTGACCCTTCACTCCTAAAGATAGTTCTTCTCTTGTCTTCTAAGTTTCTCCTTGTTGTTAAGCCAGATATCTTTATTACAGTGTAAAGAGACTTATGCATTCTAAAATACTAGATTTTCTAATTTTCAAGTTAAAGAATCCTTAAAAAGCCATTTAAAACAAAGTGAAAATTCTTTAAAAATTTTTTTGGTAATGTCCAAACGTCATAACCTTTTGAATTTTAAATTTTGAACTCACCCAATTGTTACAGAATGCTGAAAATGTCTATCTTCAACATATTACCAAACACATACAAAACACACTCACACAGATATTTAAGCATGCAAAAATAAAAACAACTTTTACATACATTTTCTAAAATTTTCAAACAAAAATCTAAGACAATATTTCTTTTAAACTAAGTATCTTTGTTGAGTTTCATTTTTCAAGGGCTTGCTTTACAAAGGCATTTCTCCAATTAGTCTTTTGAATCCCTTCTGTTGGAGGAATGCTGGGGGGATGGTCACCTGAAACTAAACTGGCCTGATTTTTATCCAATTTTATACAAGAGCAGTTTACATTGTCAGGACTAGCTGAAAAGTGAAACCCAGCCACACAGCCTTCTCTGTGACTGAGCTCAGCTGGAGGCTGGAGCTTTTATTTCCCCAGAGATGTTCAAATAAATAACAAAATCACAAAAACCAAAAACCCACATTAAAGCTCGTACCAATTCTAAAACAGAACGAGACAACTCAACACCCAAAGGCTGAGTTTATCCCTACCAGAACTCTGTGCCGTTCTCACTCAGCAAGCTGAATCCAGAGTCTGCTGAATGAGCATGCTACTCTCACCCAGAACTTCCCTACCTCAAGAAACAGAACAGAGAACAATCAGGTCTCAGTGAATGGGGTGATGTCTCACCAACGTTTGTTGACCCAGGGGCCTTCCAAAGTGGAAGAGAAGTCCCAGTCATTTTGGAGCAAGGGAAATAAGTCCCTAGCGGCCATCCCCTCAGACTGACAGATTCTCCCCCATATTCAGACCCTCCTGGGCCAAGGACAAAGGCTAATATAAACTCCAAATGACAAACAGAACACTCAACACAAAGAATTTACAAAGACACACTGCATCATTGTAAATTGTAAACAAGAAAGCGCCGAACTACATACGGAGAGTTTCCCCCAAAATGAAAAATTCCCAATACAGATGGAAAACTTCCCACAAAATGTCTGCATGAAAGTGCGAGACTACAGACAGAAAATTTCCCAAAAATATCTGTACTAAACAGCAATCTACCAAGAGGGGTCTGGGGACATCTTCTCAAAGAACCCCGTTGTCAGTCTTATAGCGCGTCTACCAAGAGTCCTTGCCAACCAGAATACAGACCCTGTGGGAAACCAGAATTACAGATACAGAAATTACAGGCAACCAAATATGCAGAACAGCAGTGCCTTGACTTAACAGCTGTTTTTGTTTTTTGAGTCTCTGGGGTGGGGCGTCTGGATGGTTTTATGAGGGAGATTCCACATGAACCCCCAGAAATGTTGTCCAGACTTGAGATGCCCAAAAGACCCCCAGAGACCACGACCAATATGAACAGCATAAGAGTCTTTTATTTGCAAGCTCAAGCTGGTCCTCTGTGCACTCACTAACCGGTGATAATAAGAATCCCTGAGCACAACATCAGCACAGTTTTATAGTACTGAACAAACAAATTTAGGGAATTTCCACACAAGCAGTTACATGATTGGTTTGAGTCCACCCAAACCACACTGCGTTTTCTCTGAACTATTGGTATGTACTGTTCCTGGAACACTTGGGAAAGTGTTTTGATTTCTTAAGGGTGGGCAGGGTTGGTGGCAACCTGTGGTTTTTTTTTCTCTCTCTTGGTATTACTCTGAGGGAAGCCTAGCACAAGATGGTAGGGTTAATCTTAAATTAGAGTTATTTTGGCTCTTCAGCCTGAATAAACCATAGCATACCACATACAAAGCTTTGGTAAAACACAGGTCTGGCTTACACTGTTGGACCAATAGGAGTGTATGTCTACTGCTGTTGCAGGTGTGTCTTAAGGTGTGTGGAGTTTTTCATCCTGATGATCTTGCAATGATGAAATTGACTAACTACACAATTACCTGGGCATATCCCTGCTGAGACTTTTAATTTTAAGTCACAGGTTAACAAAGAACAATATTTGAAATGAAATATATTGAACAACCAGACATGGTGACCAAAATAATTTTTACCTGATTCAGTGTATTTTTTACATGCTATATCATATGTACAAGTTCTTCATTTCCTTCTGTGTCATTATGTTGTCTTTCCTTATTTTGGTTTTGTTTTCAGAACCATGGTATAAGAGGGCATTTCTTATATTTTTGTCTTATAGTCTTCAGAAAGTCTACAGTTAAATAGGCTTAAGTTCCTTTTGTTAGAAAATTAAAAGCACATTGGATGGGGTCTTTATCATAATTTTGTTATGATAAAAAATACGTTTTTATTTCTGGCATTTTACCTGTATAATCTCATTTCAATCTTTTCCAAAGGACACTTTAGTGGAAGGAGGAAATTCAAAATGGATTCTGTTAGAGAATTTCTTTTTCATGTTTTTTTTGGGGGGGGTTCCAGTCGTGGGGCCTGAACTCTGGGCCTGGGCAGTGTACCTCAGTTCTTCAGCTCAAGGCTAGTGCTCTACCACTTGAGCCACAGTGCCACTTCTGGCTTTTTTCTTTTTTGCTTATGCGGTGTTGAGGAATCGAACCCAGGGCCTCATGCATGCAAGGCAAGCACTCTAACACTGAGCCACCTTCCCAGCCCCCTGGTAGAGAATTTCTGTTGCTAAAAACTCTGGTACATAGTAAGGTAAGCAACTCCAAAATTATTTATTATGGAGGTGAGTTGAAAGTCATCTAATACTCTTTCCTCAATGAAAAGAGAGGATTTAAAATAACTAATATTTTTAAAGTTAATGGGCACAAATATGTACGAATTTTCTAGAAATAAAATGATCATTCATGAAACCTTACTGATACTTCAAAGAATGGTTTCCAATAAGAAGAATCACCTTCATACATTTTCACACAATGTGTATCTGCCTGGTAACAGAACCCCAAACTAGAATAAAGCATCTAATAGCTGTCTAATTTTTGTTGCCTTTTTGCAAGACTGCTTTCTTATCATATTGATTAGTATGAATTCTATGGCCAGTACAATATCACATATCTCATAACAGTTACTAGATTGGACCTTCATGGATGAGATGGTGTGGGTTTCTGGTGGAGCCCTCTCTGGTTAAAAGGGGGAGTTGGTATTGGCACAGTCTCTGTAGTGGAGCATGGTGAGTCTTAGGGAGTGAAGACCAGTCTGTGTTGGGCTTTGAGACCACAGGGAGGAGACAGGAAGTACTAGACTTGTTAGGGGCCTGGTATCTTGTAGAGTATGCGGTACTTTAGTAAGAAGGCTGGGTCACAGGGCTGGAGGCTGATTGGGGCAGAGCTTTGAGAAGGAAGAACAAAGCTACAAAGGAGGAGGTTACTTAGAGGAAGGGTTCTGGGGGAGCATTGTGAGCCCTTGTGGGATATGTAGGATGAGGTTTCCCATAAGGCAAGGCAGTGAATGTAGGCAAGAGGCTGACAGAATGTGGGGATTCTGGTGCAGGAATGCGGAGCTATGAGGGAGAGGCTTTTCAATGTCTGGCCTTGAGAGGTCAGGGTGGTAAAAGGAAGACATGGACTAGTAAGGGGCGGGGTTTCTGGTGGACAATGGCAGGCCTTTGGAGAGTATGTTCGGGTGGAAGTGGGGTTTCCTGAAGAGAAGAGTGCAGTCACAATGTATGGAGGAGATTTTCAGAACCAGAGCTTTGTGAGAGCACTGATAGGATGCAGTGCACCAGAATGGTTAAGATGGGGTTTCTGGTATAGTCAGTCACCACTTTGAAAAGAGGAGTAATGTTGGGTGGGGATTTCAGTATTGCAAGGCAGGCCATGGTCTTTGTACAGGGTTTCCAGTAGGGCAAAGCAACCTTCAAAAAGGGAAAACGGAGGGACAGGGATTTACAGTTGAGCCTGGTGAGGCTTCCAGATGGAGGCCATCTGATGCAGTTGTTTCTAGTGGAGCAATGTGGGTGTTGAGAGATGGGATAGTGTGTTGGGGGTATTCTAGTGGGTTTTTTCTGGAGCAATGCAGGGCTTGGAGCCATGGGGATAGTTGGAGGAGGGGCTTTGAGAAGGAGTGGAAGGGATATAAAGGGTATCTGGTGGAGTAGGGTGTGGATCTGAGGGAGGAGCCAATAGGGGTCTGGTTCATCTGAGGAGTAAGGCAGGGCATTGAGAGAACACTTGTGGGAGGTGGTGAGGCTTGTGGTAGAACAGGGCTGGCTTTCTAGGCAGGAGATGGGCTGTGTGAGAAGCTTCTAGCCAACCAAGGTGAGGCTTCAAGGGCAGTTATAGGGAGGTGAAGGGTTTTTGGTATTGCATGATGGGTTTTGTGAGAAGAAGTAGGTTCAAGGCTGGGTTTGAAAGGTTAGTCCAGTTTGAAGTAGGCTAGTTATGGGCGGAGGTTCTGATGAAAATAGGAGAGGATCGAGGGAGAAGGCTAGTTGGTATGAAAGGGAAGGGAGTAGCTTGGATGTACTAGGAAAGGGGAGCAATGTGACTATGAGAGACTAGAGTAGTGAGGGTGGGGTATCTGTGAGCTTGCAAGATGGTTTATTGCAGTCATCAAAATGGTGATTTAAGCAATGTGTCTTTATCATTGGATGCATCGATGTTAAAACATATCTAAGAATGTGAAGCACTACTATACAGACCCTGAAGAAACTCAGAAGGATCTGTGAAATTATGTTGGAATAAAATTAATGACTAATTACAGTAGGAATTGATTTTCACTCGGCCCATAAATACTTTCCAGAAGAAAAGGCTACATTGAAAAATAAACAATTAAAAGGAAGCAGGCAGGCAGACCTTGAAGTAAACATTATCCAATGAACAACAGCTATTGAGGAATGATTGCAATCTTCTTTTACTTCAGTTACAGTTACTGACCTATATTCTTCCCTAATGCCAAATCAAAAAGCCATGTAAATGCAGTAATTATTGTCAAGGCCTTAGACTTTACAGAAAGAATTCAATGAATGTAGTTCTAGAAAGTATAAAGATAGATGTCGTAGCTAAAGATTGAAGAAAATATCCCCATCTCTGGCCCTCCAGGGTGAGAAAGATTAAGCCAAAGCATAATGAGAATGGACAGAAGTACAGTAGTGCATACCAGTAGTCCCAAGATACAATGATGAAGGTGTATCGGGGGAGAAAATCAACAAGATCATAACAGGACTTAGCACTGGAGAGTAGAGAAAAGAGCAGTGAAAATTCAAGGAGAATTACAAAGGATGCCCTTGCATATATGGCAGTAGAGCACATCACATTGGGGTCTAAAGTACGTGTAGGAAACTACCTGTGCTCATAAGGTGTCACAAGAAGTGATGAACATACGATTTACAGGATATTGAATAATCATAAAAGTCTTGCTTCAGTAGTGAAGAGTTAAACCTTGATAAACTCTGTTTTGAAACACCTAACAAACTATAAAACCAAGACAAGAAGATTCAAAATGTGTATCTTACTTGACTGTTTGCAATAGTAGAGATAAAAAAAAATCAAATCACATAATGTGGATGCAAAAGAATAACATTATTAAGGTAATCTTTAAACAATACACATTTTATGTGAATAGTCCTGATTATAAATGATTTGTTTTTCTTAGAGATTTTGGATGCACAAAAACAACAAAAAACAAAAACAAATAAAAGCAAAAGACACTTGGCAATAGAGCTGGCTGCCAGTGCCTTATCCTTATTTCTAGATAGTCATGAGCCTGAGATTGGAAGATCATAGTTCACCGATGGCTGGGGTAGCAATCCATGAGACATTTATGTTCAATTGTTCAATCAAAGACAGATTGAAACTTTGGATCAAATAGTACAGACTCAGTCAGTCATTAGTGAAAAAACCAAGCAAGAGTTTGAGGCTCCAAGTCAAGTTTCATTACTGGGTGGCACGCGTGCGCATGCGCAGACACACACACACACACACACACACACACACACACACACACACACACACACAAATGGAATGAGAGAGGAAGAGGGAGAAAAAAGGGAATATTAAGAGTTTAAAATGTGAACCTGTCTTCCAGGACTATCCTAAACATTTATTAATAAAAATGAAGGAAACCATGGAACCTAGGTACCATGACTATTTTCCCAAGTCTTTCCATTTTCTTAAGAAAGGGGCTGTGTCATTCTTTCTGATAGAAACATAAAATTTCATTGTGTATATATACCACCTTTTCTTGAACTATTCATATATAGAGAGGCTTCTAGTTTGGTTCAATATCTTAGATATGGTAATAATGCTTCCAAAAACATAGTTGTAGATTTAATAAATTTTAGCTTGAGATCATTTCCACAAATGCCCAGGAGTGGGATTGCTGGCTCCAAAGCTATGTACATTTGACCTTACAAAATGATGCTAATTGAAATGAACTCCAAGGTATGGAAACAAGTCATTTTTTTCAGATGTCAACCTTGATATCTCTAAAATAGTGTATCTAGATCTTATTTTATTTCATTTGTCTTTTTCAATTGGTTTATCCCCTGCAATCTCTGTCTTAATTCTGGTACCTTTCATTTTGTAAATACATTTATCTGATTTTGAGAAGGAAAAGAAAAACATAGTGATGAAAGGAGTACAAAGAGCGACCCACTGCAACAATGATATTCACAAGACACTATGTCAGAAATGAACTTGACAACCTTGGGTGGGAAGAGGGGTAGGAGGTGGGAAAGGATATGATAACAACGATGGATTGGGTAACAATATTCAACAAGGAATTTACCTTACTCATGTAACTCTACACACTCTGTAAAGTATCTTTGAAATAAAATAAAATTCAAAAATTGAACCTATCCTAAAAATAATATCCTTTTCAAGATAATACATCTCTCACAGTACTTGTGAGAGATTCTAGAGTCAAGCTGTTAGACCTGAAAAGGGATAGATTGGGAAGCCATCTCAAACAGCATTCAAAAGGCTGTGCTCTGGGAAGGTCAAACAGTCAAGGGAAGACAGGAGTATGAGGAGTTATTACCTCAAGGGTATTTAAGTTAGAGCTGTTGGACAATAAAAGACTAAGACTTTGGAGACAAGATGGATGTCTGTGATATAGTTGTAATGACCCTTGCTCCCTTCTTCTCCCTAACAATAAGGGATTCAATTATCACTATGTTTACAAACAATACCTCATGTTAATAATTATAACCACAAACTAGATTGATGCCTTAGTTTGTGGACATACCTGTAGCCACTGACCACCCCCTATAGTAGAATGAATATAAAGTCTGTTAAGCAGGATTTGGGGATCCAGAAGCTGGTAATAAGGCATTGGGTCCTCTCGTGTCTTCATTCCTATCACTTCCTGTGATTTCTCAGTTCTTTGGCCAGGTATCCCATTGTATTTGCTGTCCCAAGGTTGCGGTTAATGACAGTACTTATATTCTGAATACCTCAAAACAAACCACATAAAAATACTTCCTCAAAGAAGATTGACAAATGTATAGGATCACCTGGAAAGATACCTAACATCAGCAGTCAACCTGAGATCCTCTAGCAAGAAAGTGCAATTCAGGACTATCTTTACTTGTGATAATATAAGAAATGGATAATTGTCCCTTTTGTATATTTGGTATTTGGTATTGCATATATTTTCAGAAACACATATACATTGTGAAATAATGTTATTTATTTCATAGGTCAGACCACGTCACTGGAGTGATGACCCAGTTGCCTGAATTACAAATAGGTGAGTGTGAATTGCCTAATTACGACCATTTCTCCATGAAACTCAGCAACACAGAATGAAGTATCAGGGTCAGGCCATTCCATACCTGTGAGGATTTATACCTAGATTAGAGTAATATACACCTCTCAGTATTCATGGCACATTCGTGTGTTAAAATTGTCATCAGATCAGAAAAATGCTAGAGCTTAAAGTAGAATGATGGGCAATACATTTTCAATGCAAGAGTGATATCACACCTGCAATTATTCTCAGTGGAGAATCCTTTCTATACATTATACTGACTTAACTTCTACTTTGTGCTTTACCATTATCAGGCAGGATCACACTGTATTGAGCTACAATACTGCAGCAACCTCAGCTGCCTTTGAATGTTACCTCCAATCTTGGTACTAAGGTCAACACTGCAAATCTAACCACATAGTTAGTGGACACCCGAACTTTTCAAGCCTGGTTAACAATTGAGCTATCACTGCTCATTGCCAGTGTTAAAGATCTCACTCTTTAGATTTATTGTTTATCTTCTTATATTTCCAACACTGCCTTAGATGTTGGTTTTTGAAGTAGAACTTTTAGTTTGCATCTGATTTATGGGGGTATTAGTAATGCCAGTTAAACTGCATATATTATAATGTAAGTAATTTGATGTTTTCACATGTGAATTAAATTTTGGTAATTGAGGAAGTGAATACACATCACTCACAAAAGTTTCTTTATGTGTATTGGTATTGCCATATTTTGAGCTTCCTAAACACCATCCATGGAAGCACATGTCCCTAATTCTATCATTTCTGTCACTGAGATAAGGCTTGGAATGTCCAGACCATTTGGCACCTCATAGTAAGAACCTTTCTACAAAGAAGGGGGAGAGAATAGCAAACAGAGCAAATGAATCTTCCAACAGTTTTTAACATATTCATTATGCTTAGCCATTAAGACCACCATAATAGTATTGTTTACCTACTCTTTTCTGTTCTAAGCAGTTTTATTTATGGATCTTTAAGAAATTATAAAAGAATAACATAAGAAATCTATATGAATCATATAAGAAATCACAAAAAATGGTCTGTTAGGTATATATACTCCCAAAGACATAATTTCAGGAAAGCATTAAGCACATAAAATGTAATGTAATGACTCTTTATTGAAAACTTCAGCAGTTGTAGTTTATTTATTCTGATAACAAAGTTTATAAAGTAAGTTACAATAGTATTCCAAATGGAACACAGAACTAGAAACATGAAGGGTAGCACTAAAGAATATTACTGCTACCATTAATAGAGTAAGAATGAAATTTAGGCAAAACTCCTTCAGAGTAAAAGCCACAGGACAGCCCCATCATTACTTTCATTGTTCATATGAAGAAAAGACCTTTTTGTAGTAGACAAATTTTCACAGATATTAACATCAATTGGGTATATATTTCTTAAGGCATTCAGGAAGGATGCTCTCACCATGTTAATTGAAGCTGACTTCTCTGGGACCTACTACAGAATGCACAGACACTATTCCAAGCACTGCACCTGCATTAGGTAATTGTAGTGCTTATGAGTGTTTTTCAAGTTAGAAAATGAATTAAATATTTTATTAAAAACAGAAGTAGGCAACAAGGTGAAGCAAATTTCCCAAATACCCAAGACTGATCAGTTCTAGACACATAATTCAAATCCAGGTTTGCACCAGGCATATCTGAGGATATTCTTTGTCATATTCATTAACTTTCAAGAGCTATGGAGCAGATGAACCCACATTATCTTCCTATAATGGCAATAAAAATGCTTCAGAATATAGATATTTTTAAATGAAAAGGGTGTGGCTAATGAAAGTGTAAGTGATCTTTATACCAAACAAAGATCAGTTTAATTTCTCACGAAATACATGAATGAACATCATTCAGATTCCACTTTTCATTACTCCTGGAGTAATTGCTTAAAGAGACCAATTCCATGTCAAAGACACTTGTGCTGATAAACACAGGTTTTTATCATGAAGTACCGTGAATACAGAGTGAATAGTTTGTTATGGATATATAATCCAAAAGAAATAATTTAGTGGAGGTTCTGGGAAGATGGCGGAGGAGAAGCTGGAGGCTAAACAAGCTCTCACATAGAAAGCAGTTTTAGAGTTCCAGCAAACAGTCCTAAGCCAGAGAACCACACCAAGTGTGCCTTTATAGGACAGAGAGTTAGGCCAGAGAGGGAAAATAAAGGCAAGGAGACAGCTCTGAGCACTTGCCAGCAGCTGCCACTGCTGCAGCAGCAGCTGTGGCGGCGGCGGCGGCCATACCTGCCATATCTGAATCACAGAGAGTCTGGGATGAAGGAGCCAGACACAGAGGGTGAGCAGATTCTACTCATCACCAGCAAGAACCAACAAGGATCAGAAATCTTCATCCTTCAGTTCGCAGACCAGAGACAACCCAGGAATCAAGACTCGGTGTGAGTAGAAACCTGACGTACTCACTCCTTCTTAGGGAGCAGAGGAGGGAAGGCCACCCCTCCCCCCCAGTACTGGAGATCTCTATCTTGGATACCGACAAAACTCGGCAGAGCTGCTAGCTCTAACTCAGGCCTTGGAAGTAAACTAGAGTCATTTAGCAGGTCACAGGAGCCTAACCAGAACTGCCAGACTCAGCTCTACCCAGGGAAAAGTCACCCAGCTTGGGTGCCAGCCCCAGGAGTGGCTTTCTTCACAGTGTAATCAGAGGCAGAGGCTGCCCCTCCCTTTAGCAGCCTCAACAATCAATTGAAATTCAGTAAACAGAAACCCTGAGAATGGCCCCAGGCTGGGCTCTGTGAGTTTCTCACAAACCAGCCCCCAGGAAAAGCTGCTGTTTGCTAAAAGGCCTCAACTCTACCCAGAACCTAGCCTCATCACAACATCTCCAAACTTGAGGAAAAAGCCATCTCCCTCTTTTGTGATACTCAAAGCAAAACTGACTCCCATTGAACTAACCTGGGAGGAGGAATGCAAACCTTTGAGGAAAGCAGAACATTTTTCTGCCTGTTCAAACAAACTGATTTAAGAAACCAACCAAGCCACAGGAACACAAGCAGACCAGAGACTCCAACAAGAGGCCGGTTAAGGACACAAGGGAGATTCAGGATTTTTCCCACCCCCACCCCAAAAAATCAAAGAACTATTGTTTTTAAAGTTGCAGAGCTTCTGCAGGGCAAATGACATAGCTAGCAAGATCAATAGAAAGCCCACGGATTGGGAGAAGATCTTTACTAGCCATAAAATGGACAAGGGTCTCATATCTAAAATATACTTGGAACTCAAAAAATTAAACCCCCCAACAACAAATCCTCAAAGAAACAACTGCCAAATAAATATGTGGGCGAAAGACTTAAAGAGAAACTTCTCTGAAGAAGAAAGAAGGATGGCCAATAGACACATGAACATCCCTAGCCATAAAAGAAATGCAAATAAAAACAACATTGAGATATCACCTCACTCCAGTTAGAATGGCAAAAATCAAGAACTCTAACAACAACAGATGCTGGAGGGGATGTGGCAGAAAGGAACCTTACTTCATTGTTGGTGGGAATGTAAACTTGTTCAACCACTTTGGAAAGCAGTATGGAGTTTCCTCAAAAGACTTCACATAGAACTCCCCTATGACCCAGCAATCCCACTTTTGGGCATTTACCCAAATGTTTACAAACAAGACCACACTAAAGCTACCAGCACAACTATGTTTATTGCAGCATTATTTACCATAGCTAAGATATGGAACCAACCCAAATGCCCCTCAGTAGATGAATGGATCAAGAAAATGTGGTATATATACACAATGGAATTCTATGCCTCCATCAGAAAGAATGACATTGCCCCATTTGGTAGGAAATGGAAAAACTTGGAAAAAATTATTTTAAGTGAAGTAAGCCAGGCCCAAAGAAACATAGGTCCGATGGTTTCCCTTATTTGCAATATCTAGTATATGTATGAGTCAAGCGGAAAAGGTCAGATAAAGTGATGTCAGGAAAATGAACCGTTAGATGTGTATTTTAATGATTTTTTTTCTTTCATGTATGTGTTTCTAACGCATTTATAAGATTATCTCTTTGTTGCTTTGTATGTCCCTCCCCCACAGTATAACCCCTGCTTTCACTATATTTGATGTCAGTATAACTTGTGGAGGAGATGGGGTAAAACCAGTTGTTTAAGGATACAGGTGGACCTGTTGCAACAATGAGAAGTACAAGTTGTCATGTCCAAAACGAGCTTTACAAAGTCGGTGCGGGGGGCGAGGGGAAGGAGAAGGATTGGGATTGGGGGGGAGGGGGAGGCAGGGAAGGGATATGAAAGGTAAACAAAGGAGGAGGCTGCAATGCTTGGTAAGAAATGTACGCATTATCCTGCCCATGTAATTGTAACTCCTCTGTACAGTATGTTCACAAATAAAATAAAATTAAATTTAAAAAAAGAACTATTGTTTTTGTACCTTTTATAAAATAATTTTTTTCTAATTTTTTTTTAATCTTTGATTTTTACTTTTTGAAAAAAAATTGTTTTCTAGTATTTTTTTTTCCTCTTAGAATTTTATTTTAGGGGTTTCAGTGTGTGTGCGTTTTTCTTTCTTTTTTTGTTTGTTTTTTGTTTTTGTTTTTTGTTTTCGCTTTCTGTTTAGCTCTACTGAACCTCTGATCTTTTTTCTTTCTTTCTCATCCTTTTCACCTTTTCTTCTCTTTCATTCTTCTTTATGTGACTTAATTGTTGTTCTACACATCCTCAGATAAACCTGTAGTCAATTATTAGACCTTTTACCCCATTGTGTACACACTGAATCCACAAAATTATTACTCAATTCAAAACCTCTGAGACTTAAATTCCTTAAGAGCAGTACTACCTCTTTATACCTTTATAATATTTTAAGTGTTTTTATTTTTATATCTCCTTTATATCCCTCCCCTTCTCTCATTATATTCACGTTCTTTTCTGAATAGTTTGTTTTTGAGCAAGTATATTTCTAATTTTTACCTTTCCAATTTTTTTGGTCTCTTTATGTTCCCTTTCTCTTTCTTCTTTTGTTTCTCTCTCCCTACTTTCATCCTATCCAACCTATTTCCTGCTTTGAGATTAGGACTTAGTTAACACTCCCTGTGCCTTCCCACATTACTCTATTCCTATTTTTTACCCACAACTCTTCCTAAACCTAATAATTTCGGGTTTACCAAATACTTCTTTGCAGTTCGTCGCCTATTAATATATAGTTGTTCAATGTTGAATAGATTTATCTGTTGAACTAGATTGTACCTGCAGACTATTGACTGTGCAAATACAGACTTTGGTTGATACTTGCCTTAAGTTTGTGTTCTAGCACAAAACTGGTGTTGATTTCATCCCAAATGGGCAGGATAAGCTGGAGAAATACAAGAAAAATTGCAAATCCACGTATCTCAAATCCCACTCATGATAATCAGGGGACAGAACAGATAATGAATAATTCAGAGGAGACTTCCCAAATAGCTCTACAAGCACTGCTGGCAAACATGATAAATGAAAAGACTGAAAACATACAAAGGACCATGTATGAGCGTGATAGGGATAGAAAGCAGGCAATGCAAAGTTTTATACAGGACTATCATGAGCAAGAGGAACCTAGTCAAAAACTGATACAGGATTTGCCTGAGCAGCTTGAGAATGCTTAAAGAGAAAGGCAGGAATGGCATGAGCAGGCTGAGAACATTCAAACAGAATTATAGGAATGGCATGAACGGGAGGAAGCTAAGCAAAGAGCAATACAGGAATTGAGAGAGCAGGAAGAGAATACACAAAGAACACTAAAGGCATTCATGGAATCCATTAACAAAGAGCTGAAGGAAGTCAGGGAGAACACAAAGGGAATACTGACTGGAACCCAACAGATGGAATGGGAGTGCAAGGAAACCATAAACAATCAACTAAGTGATTTGAGAATAAACACCGAACACCAAATTAAGGAAGTAAAGAAGTCAATACAAGATCTAAAACAAAGCTTCAACAAAGAATTTGAAGCCATCAAAACTGACCAACTTGAAAGAAAAGAAATAAAAAACAAAGTAGAAAGTCTTGACAGCAGGTTAGACCGTGCAGAAGATCGAATCTCAGGGATTGAAGACAGAATAGATATTATAGAGAAAGAACATACATCAATCCAAGACAAGTCCAAGAAATATGATAGATCTATCCAACACTTGGAAGACACAATCAGAAGGCTTAATGTAAGGATCATATGTGTAAAGGAGCACCTAGAAACAGAAGTTAATGGTCTAGGAAATTTGTTTAACAGGATCCTAGCAGAGAACTTCCCAAACATGCAAAAAGATAGGCCTATTCATATGCAAGAAGCTTTTAGAAATCGAAATAGACCAGACCAGAATAGGACATCCCACTGTCACATTATAATACACACAGTATCAACTCAAAACAAGGAAAAGATCCTTAAAGCTGTCAAGGAGAAAAAGACTAATCACCTATAAAGGAAACCAATTAGAATCAACTCAGATTTCTCAGCTGAGACAATCAAAGCAAGAAGAGCCTGCAATGACGTATGCCATGTCCTAAAAACAAGCAAATATCAACCAAGAATACTGTACCCAGCTAAACTCTCCTTCATAACTGAAGGCCAAATAAAAACCTTCCATATCAAAGAAAAATTGAAACAATACATCTCCACCAAACCAGCCCTACAAAAGATTCTTAAAGATGTCCTACATATAGAACACCAACAAGACCACAATAAAGGCCAAGAAACTACACCCAAACTGAGAATCCAAGAACCACAGGAAGAACACAATTTTCACAGCACCTAAGAAGGTGGATAACATGGTAGGAACTCCCAAATACCTCTCAGTCCTATCTCTTAACATTAATGGACTCAACTCTCCATTTAAGCGACATAGACTGTCTAGTTGGATTAAAAAAAACAAGATCCTTCTATCTGCTGCCTTCAGGAGTCACATCTTGCCCGTAAAAACAAACACATTTTCAGGGTGAATGGCTGGAACATAATCTACCAATCAAATGGCCCCCATAAACAGGCGGTTGTTGCAATCGTAATATCAGATAAAATAGACTTAAAATTAAAATTTGTGAGAAGAGATAAAGAAGGTCGCTACATACTATTTAAGGGATCTCTCCTTCAGGTGTATATTACAATTCTACATATCTATTCGCCAAACAACTGAGCATCCACATTTATCCAAGAAACACTACTTTCCCTCAAATCCCACATAGATCCAAAGACATTAATTGTTGGGGATTTTCACACACCACTCTCCCACTAGATAGATCAACTCCGCAAAAACTCAACAGAGAAACCTCAAATCTAAACAACTGCATAGATCAACTAGATTTAACAGACATCTACCGAATATTTCACCCAACAGCATGAGAATACTCATTTTTCTCAGCAGCAAATGGAACATTTTCTAAAATAGACCACATTTTAGGCCACAAAGCAAACTTGTCGAAATTCAGAAACATTGATGTAATACCTTGCATTCTCTAAGACCACAAGGGAATAAAATTAGAACTCAACACTAAAAGCCACCAAAGAATGTCCAGTAACACATGGAGGCCGAACAACACACTGCTGAATCACAAGTGGGTCCTGGAAGAGATTAGAAAGGAAATCCAAATATTCGTGCTATTTAACAAAAATGAACACACAAATTACTAGCTACTCTGTGACACAGCAAAGGCAGTACTCAGAGTCAAGTTTATAGCTCTGAGCTCCTACATCAACAAATTGGAGAGATCTGAAACCAAGAATATAATGAGACATTTGAACCTCCTTGAAAAAGAGCAGCAAGATAAACCCCAATCCAGTCTACCCAAAGAAATAATTAAAATTAAATCAGAATTAAATGGATTAGAATCCAAAAAAAATATAGAAAGAATCAACAAAAAAAAGACTTGGTTCTTCGAAAAAATTAACAAAATTGACAGACTCTTAGCAAATCTTATCAGAAAAAGACCAGAACCCACCCAAATAAATAAACTTAGAGATGAGAATGGAAATATCACCACAGAAAAAAACAAGGTTCAGAACATTATAAGGGAAAACTTCTCAAAACTTTATGCTAATGAGTTTGAGAACTTGAAAGAAATGGACCTTTTCCTAGCAAATATTGACAAGCCAAAACTAAACCAAAATGAGTTAAACCATCTTAACAGGCCCATATCAAGCATTGAAACAGAAACAGCAAGAAGAGACTTCACAGTTAAAAAATGTCCAGGACCAGGTGGTTTTACAGCGGAATTCTACAAGGCCTTCAAAGCTGAGCTCACACCAATACTCCTCCAACTCTTCAATGAAATTTAAAGAGAAAGTTCACCACCGAACACGTTCTATGAAGCCATCATAACCCTCATCCCAAAACCAGGCAGGGATTCCTCGAAGAAAGAGAACTATAGACCCATTTCTTCGATGAACATTGATGCAATATTTCTCAACAAAATTTTGGCCAATCGACTTCAACAATTCATCCAAAAAATTATACACCATGATCAAAAAGGATTCAGATCAGGGATGCAAAGCTGGTTTAATATACGCAAATCAATCAATATTATTCATCACATCATCAGGAGCAAGAATAAGAACCACATAGTTATCTCAATAGATGTAGAAATAGCATTCGACAAGATCCAACACCCCTTTATGATGAAGCTTTGGGAAAAATTAGGAATCCATGGAACATTCCTCAATACAATAAAGGCTGTATATGACAAAACTACAATCAGCATTATACTTAATGGTGAAAAACTAAAGCTATTTTCTTTTAACTCAGGAAAAAGATAAGGATGTCCACTCTCTCCACTTCTCTTCAAGCTAGTATTAGAATGCCTAGCTACAGCAATAAGACAAGATGCATATATAAAGTGGATCCAAATCGGGAAAGAAGAAATAAAACTCTCCCTCTTTGCAGATGACATGATCTTGTATTTAAGAATCCCGTGGACTCCACTCCCAAATTACTCAAACTGATTCAAAACTTTGGCAAAGTAGCAGGGTATAAAATTAACACCCTAAAATCAATGGCTTTTCTGTATGACAACAATGAGAAAAGTGTGGCTGAAATTAGGAAAGCAACTCCATTTGTAATAGCTCCACAAATAATAAAATACCTAGGAATTAACTTAACTAAAGAAGTGAAGGACCTCTATGATGAAAATTTTAAGAACCTGAAAAAGGAAATCAAACAGCACTTAGAAAATAGGAAAAAACTCCCATGATCCTGGATTGGAAAGTTTAACATCGTAAAAATGGCAATACTTCCCAAGGCCATCTACAAATTCAATGTGATACCTATAAAAATTCCAACGTCATTCTTCAAGGAAATAGAAGAGGCAATCCAAAAATTCCTATGGAACAATAAAAGACCCCGAATAGCTAAAACGCTCCGCAACGGAAAGAACACTGATGGAGGAATATCAATACCAAATTTCAAACTCTACTATAAAGACATAGTAATCAAAACAGCATGGTGCTAGCACAAGAACAGACCTCAGGACCACTGGAATAGAATTAAAAACCCAGAAATGAACCTACAGACCCATAGCTTTCTAATGATAAGGGAGCCAAAAAAATACAATGCAAGATAGACAGTCTTTTCAGTAAATGGTGCTAGCAAAATTGGTTAACTACTTGTGGAAAACTAAAGCTAGATTCTTATTTATCACCGGGCACCAGAAGCAACTCCAAATGGATCAAAGACCTGGGAGTCAAAGCACACATTCTGAAAACATTACAGGATGGAATAAGAGAAACCCTAGGTCTCCCTGGCACAGGCCGAAATTGTCTTAATAGAGACCCAGAAACACAAAAAATCAAAGAAAGTTTGGACAAATGGGACTGCATGAAGTTGCAGAGCTTCTGCATGGCAAAGGACATGGCTAGCAAGATCAATAGAAAGCCCATATATTGGGAGAAGATGTTCACTAGTCATACAATGGACAAGGGTCTCATATCTAAAATATATTGGAACTCAAAAAATTAAATCCCCCAACAACAAATCCTCAAAGAAACAACTGCCCAATAAATAAGTGAGCTAATGACTTAAAGAGAAACTTCTATGAAGAAGAAAGAAGGATGGCCAATAGACACATGAAGAAATGCTCAACATCCCTAGCCAAAAAAGAAATGCCAATCAAAACAATATTGAGATACCACCTCACAACAGTTAGAATGGCAAAAATCAAGAACTCTAATAACTACAGATGCTGGAGGGGATGTGGACAGAAGGTAACCTTACTTCATTGTTGGTGGGAGTGTAAACTTGTTCAACCACTTTGGAAAGGAATATGGAGGTTCATCAAAAGACTTCACATAGAACTCCCCTATGACCCAGCAATCCCACTTTTGGGCATTTACCCAAATACTTACAAACAAGACCATACTAAAGCTACCAGCACAACTATGTTTTTTGCAGCATTATTTACCATAGCTAAGATCGGGAACCAACCCAGATTTCCCTCAGTAGATGAATGGATCAAGAAAATGTGGTATATACACACAATGGAATTCTATGCCTCCATCAGAAAGAATGACATTGCCCCATTTCTTAGGAAATGGAAAGACTTGGAAAAAATTATATTAAGTGAAGTAAGCCAAGCTCATAGAAACACAGGTCCCATTGTTTCACTTATTTGCAATATCTAGTATATATATGAGTCAAAGTCATATAAGGTGATATTAGGAATATGAACCCTTAGATATGTATTTAAATGCTTTTTATTCTTTTATGCATTTGTTTCTAAAGCATTTATAAGATTATTTCTTTGTTGCTTTGTATGTCCTTCCCCCACTGTATAACCCCTGCTTTCACTGTATTTGATGTCGATATAATTTGTGGAGGGGAAGGGGAAAAACAATTTGTTTAAATAAGGATACAGGGGACCCGTTGCAACAATGAGAAGTACAATTTGTCATGTTGAAAATGAACTTTACAACTTTGTTGAGGGTTGGGGTGGATTGGGTGGGGGGTGGGGGGAGGCAGGGAAGGGATGGGAAGGATAAACAAAGGAGGAGGCTACAATGCTTGATAAGAAATGTACTCACTATCTTGCCCATGTAATTGTAACCCCTCTGTACAGTATTTTCACAATAAAAAAAAAGAAAAAATTTCATGACTAGTTACATCCTGGTAGTACCAAAGAAAATCTACTCCCTATTCTAAAACACATATCAATTAATGGATATTAGTGATATCAGTTAAAATTATGTGTGCATAATATATGTAATGTATTCTATTAAATAACATATAAATCATATGTTTATAATATGTGTATCATTACTGATCTTCTGTAATACATTATTTGATGTAGTATTATACTGGGACGCATACAAGGAATGACAAATTTATTTAAATAAATATAGTTGTATGTTTTCGTCACATAATTTGTTTTTGTGCCAGTACTGAGACTTGAACCATTGTCTGGGTGTTGTCCCTGAGCCATTTTACTCAGACTGGTTTCATATAACCATCTTCAGATCACAGCCCATAAGTAGCTGTGATTACAGACATGAGTCATGTTATATTTTTTAATTCCATCCTTGGCATGTTCTTACATAATTATTTTTGAATATTAAATGATATTATGATATTAAATTTCTAAACCAATTCAGAATAAATAACGATTTATTGGGTAAAACTATATGTTGCAATCGAAATTTTAAGAACCCTACTTTACTATCAATTTTCAAAGATATTGCTAGTTTAATTCCTGGACAGACAAGTAGAAAAATTAAATTTTGTGTGCATAGTATATGCAGTGTACTATGTTATATAACATATAAATGATATATTTATAATATATGCATAATTAGGGATATTTTATAATACTATAAATAATATATATATATATAACTGGTTTTAATATTATTCTGTGAAGGATACAAGGAATGACAGTATCACTATCTTAACTGTCTTCTTTTCAACAGTGTGTAAACTATGCTATAAACATATATCTTCAAGAAAGCATACCTCTGTAATCCCATATTCACCTTCAAATATTCTCCACGTTGCTATGAACATCCTCTAACATTGCAACACTCATCCACAGAAAACAGTTTGTGATACTTTCTGGATAATATTCCTTGTCCCCATCCCTATCACCCTTTCAGCAATTTCAGTGAAGAGCATTTTCTCCTGCTTTGCCTGTAGAAAATATCATCTTTTGTTATTTCACAGCAAAGAAATTGTGGCTAGCAGGGTTGAGCACTGGTACATTCAGAGGTTCTCCAGTTGTGAATTTTTCTTTTCTTTCTTTGACAGTGAACTGGAATAACAAAAAAACATTTAAGGCAGTGTGTTTTGGTGTAAATGAAAACATACTAATTTGAAAATATTATAAATATTCGTTCTTTAAATTTATTTTTAATTCAAATATAATAGGTGTGGTTTTAGTGGTGCATGCCTATAAATCTAACTATTTAGAAATCTGAAAACAGAGGATCATGGTTTTAAGCTAGACCAGGTAAATGGACCATTAGACACTTATCTTCAATGAAGAACCAAAAAGCTAAAAGTGGAGCTGTGGCTCAAATGGAAGACTGACAGCCTGAGCACAAAAGAAAAATAAAAGGACCTAGGCCCTGAATTTAAGTCATAATATTAGCACTCATGTACTATATATTCTGTGAGATAATTTGTCAAAAACTGGTCATAGATTACATATGAGGTGTGAAAATGTATGTAAGTCTGAAATGACTCCAAGGTATTTTGACAAGACAACTAAAAGAAATATCACTTAATCAAATAGTAATGAGGGATAAGTTTGTAGATAAAGATCAAAGCTCACTTTGGAATCTTTTTTGTTTGTTAAAATCAGTAGCTAGGAGTTGTCAGTAGAGAGAATGCTATTAAGGACTTCAATTAAAGAAAGAACAGAGCCGGAGGGGGGAAAAACAGAAATAATTACATGTACTCAGTGGTAAAATCATGAGAAGGAAGATTACAGAACTAAGCCCTGGGATACACAAATATGTAAAAGATGACAAATGAAAAACAGTAATAAGTATGTAATGCAGACTTATATAGATATGTATTTTTAATGTTTAATTGCTATGAAGTGATTGTGTGATGACCTAAAATTTAAGAAATTGGTAAGGTCAACTATCTCTTGGGCCAACCGTCGCTGATATTTTAAGTAAAATGGGCCACAGTAGTGTGTCTTGATTTGCCAAAGTGAAAACAGGTCAATATTTGGAAAGCCATTTTTTGTACATGTGTTTGGAGTGAGAAATACTGGTTTGTTCAAGTGTCAGTAGAAGGGTACAGTTTTAGCGCAATGATAGACATCTTTCAAGGATCTGGCAGATTTTCCTACTGTCTTCAATTTCCTTTTCTTCTCAGAACTAAAATAGCATTACTGGAAGCCAGTCCTAAATTGTACCTTTGTCAAGTTATCAGATATTCAGTCTATCACATGCCCAAATAATAGAGAATGGGAACAGGTATACATTGAGCACTCACAAGTCTCTGGACTTTCTCAGGAAGAGCCTTCTGCCATTGTGGGATGGATAGGGCTGGGTAATTTACAAAATATCCATCATAGATTGAAAGTATTCTGCTAAGTTGTCACCTGAGATATCGGATGTTTTAACTGCATTGTATTGATTTTTATGAGTCAGTTAATCAGATTCTTTATAATATATGATGTTACTAGACTGTGAAATGCATGTTTGTTGCATTTCGTTTGTATAATATATAGTATGTTTTGAAATTTTTTATAAATCATTCACATTTTTTTTTCGATATGGATTACTCCTAGTTCTCAAGAGTGGGGAAATGCACAGGAACTTTGTAACTTGAAGTCATATGTGTCATGTGTCATATCATATTTTCCTTGTAGAGAGTTGGTAATAAATTATATGTAATTTATTTTTCATTTTTATTTATTGTCTATTGCAGAGTTTGAACTCAGGGCCTGGGCAGTGTTCCTGAGGTCTTTGACTCATTGAGCCACAGTATCAATTTTAGTCTTAATGATTAATTTGAGATAAGTGTCTCACGGGAACTTTTCTGCCCAAGTTTGCTTTGAACTGTGATCCTCAGATATCAGCCTCCAGATTAGCCAAGATTATAGGCATGAGCTATAAGCACCTGGCTATATGTAATTTAAACTGTAGTTTTCTTCAAGTGTTTCATCCTACACTGAAGTTATTTTTCTTACAAATTTTCTAATAATATATAATCTATTCAATTTTGAAAATTACTGCTGTACCTCCCACTTATTTGTGGCATTTCTGAAATCCAAGTTCCTCTGTGTGTCAGGGTGGATACTGTTGCCTTTAACAAGTATTATTGCTGAATACATAGCATCTGGCTACTTAGAGAGCAAAGGATGTGAAGCTACAGTAGCCACATAAAGAACTTCCAGGACAATTAAAGGGGAAATCATGTGTTCTCTGTGTAGGTGAATAGGGCACATAGAAAAGAAAGTCTTCTACTTGAAAGTGATTGAGTGTGTGTGCACATAGGTTTTCACTTATTTAACTGTTGCTATAGATTTACACATTCACTAGTATAAAACAATATTTCACATATATATATATATATATATATATATATATATATATATGTATATATGTACATGCAGATCACAGTTTCCAAAATCCAGAGAACCACCTCCATGTGTATCGCGTTCCTATGTTGCTTTGTCTAGTGGTAGAGAAATTACTCAGAGATTCAAGCATATATCTTTCAATATGTTGCTTGTTCCTAACACTAAAATTAGGAAGTCTGTTAATATATAACATATGTTATATTAGAATATATTTAATATATCATATATAATGCATTTGTATATTATATATATTATTTATAATACCTGACAGTATTATAAATTTATAAGGAAAAATACAATAAACATATCAATGTCCATACTTTCCTAGCCATGATTAGGTTCAGTAGAGTTAGGTGCATTACATCTCAACAAGGAAAGTCTACTGAGATTCTGACGACGTTGAGCTAGATAAGGAGAATTCCTGTAAACAAAGCTTCACCTCAATTTTGAGAAAAGATAAATTTGGAAGCTTTTTTTCTGTTTTTTTTGGGGGAGGGGGTTTCTTTCGCCGGTCATGAGGCCAAAACTCTGGGCCTGGTTGCTGTCCCTCACCTATTCATCTCAAGGCTAGTGTTCTACCAGTCCAGCCATAGCGCCACTTCTGGCTGAGGAATCAAACCCAGGGCCTTATGCATGCAAGGCAAGCACTTTAACCACTGAGCAACCTTCCCAGCCCAAGTTTGGTAGTTTTCCAGAGAGGAATTTGGCATTTGCTTTGCATCCTTGATTAGTAATGAATAGGTATTATTTTGCTCCAAATTTTGTCTCCTTTTATGTTCCCTAAATAGTTACACAGGATTATCATTCCATCACATATATTTAAGTCTTTCTTTTATTTCTTTTTATCTTTATTGTTTTGTTGGTGTTGTTTTGCTGATCCTGTTTCTTGAACTCAGGGGCTAGGCAGTGTCCCTGAGCTCCACACTAGTGCTCTACAACATGAGCCACAGCACCACTTCTGGCTTTTTCTGTCTGGGCTTCATTTGAATCATAATACTCAGATCTCACCCTCCTGGGTAGCTTTGATTACAGATGTGAGCCACCAATGTCCAGCAATCCCTCTCTTTTAGGTATTATTCTAAAAGCCTCCTATCCAAGGTCACTCCTAAGATAGTAAATGGACCTATGCCAATAGTTCCTTCACACTCTCATCTCCTGTAATTGCTATGGTGTGTCTTTTCCATCTTATCTTGAACCTACTTCACTGCTCTGTTCCTAACCCATGGTTCTAGGTGTGTCACAAATAATTACCTAAATTTAGTAGCTATAAACCCTGGATTAATCAATTATTAATTTCATTTAATTTTTTTCCAATATGATTGTTTTTCGGCACAAATCTGAGCTTATACTCACCTTCTTGCATCTACTTCTTGGCATGAGCACAGCCTGGACCTATTCTACTTCAAATGCAAGAGGTTATCCAAAGAATAACCTACAGTATTCCTGCCCAGGAGTCAGGACAAGTTGTTGAGTGCCTGAAAGAAGCAATGAATTCCTAGCATGGGAATTGGTGGGAGAGGCAACAGCCTAGAGAGCAAACTGGTAGTCACAACATTTAACAACTTCTCCTTTGGGGAAACTGACCTCCTCTAAAGTGGCAGTGAGATAACTCACCTAGTATATTTTCATATTTTAATGAAGTTGTCATGTTTCACTACACAACTCACTTGTAGTCAAATAGAAGGTCATTCTTTTGTGTCCTCCTTAGACCCAGTCTCAATCTCCATCTTAGACTTTGCTCAGACGCTATCCCTACCAGAAGATCCCTGATGAAGGGGAAAGTGTGATCTCTTGGCTTCTGACTGGCCCTGTGGGAACTGAGGCCACTTTTATTGTTCAACCTGTTCCTCCTGACAAGACTGTGGTGGGTGGTGGGAAAGCTCATTCTCTAAATTGTGCCCTAGTACCAAATCTCTTCAGAGAAAGTCAAAGAATGACAGATTATGCCTGAGGGAGTGAGTTTCTCCATTTCCAAAAAGGTCAACTAATATCTGATTCTGAGGCCCACGTGGAGTTCCTCACCAGATCCTCCAAGCTGGAGTGGATGTTAGGTCAGACTCCAGGCCATCCATCCTATTTCTCCAGCCCTTTCTCATGAACCAAAAAATCACAGGAGTTGAGTTCAGAAACAAGGAGAATTGAGAGTAACAGACAAATCATTGGCAGGGGGAGGAATTAGAAACTTTGTGTGACAAAGGCTCAGATAATCAAGGATCACTTACATTTGTGAATCACATCATAAGATTAGGGAATAAAAGTAATAAATTACTACCCAAATTAGTAATTCAACTGCTCTGACTACATAACAAGTGCTCTCTCAAAAAGTAGCTGTCCTAGCTCTCTTTAGATGAGGAAAACGGTGCACATTCTTTCCTCACAAAGTTCTACTGAGTATCTTCATCCATACCCTAGGTTGTTCTCACTCTCTACTTCTGTGTTGCTTTCCTTTGCTGGGTTCAATCAATTACACTTAAATGTGTTATCTTCAGACATGTAATCACATTTTTAATCCATTTGTTATAAAATAAAACTAATTATGGGGAAACAGATGTCTATGGTACATTTTCTTCCATGGCATATTTATTTGATATTATTATTATTTTAATAGTTTCATTTTTAAAACTTGAAAATGTTTTGTTACTATTAGCACTAATTAGTTGCACATTTTTTGTATTATTCCATGTCTGCATATTTGTTATTCATCTTCTAACATTGTCTTTTTCCCTAATTGTTGCCTTCTTTAAATTGCTTCAAATTATAAACTATATATGATGGTCCTGGATGTATTCATTTATATATTTAAATTTTGCTTTGATATACACATATTATAGGATATCTTCAATATATTTTAACTGTTCTGAAAATCAATATGGAGCTCCCTCATTAAAACAAA
Organism: Dipodomys merriami; assembly: GCF_024711535.1. Taxonomy (NCBI): domain Eukaryota; kingdom Metazoa; phylum Chordata; class Mammalia; order Rodentia; family Heteromyidae; genus Dipodomys; species Dipodomys merriami. The sequence goes on along the minus strand of NW_027206098.1, from coordinate 631,002 downwards.
AACACAATGCCACAAAATTAGGATTAGGTATATATCCCAAAATATTTAAAAATGATGCAGGAGAAACAATCACTTCTCTTATATAACAGAATATGTTTATAGCTATGAATAGTGCATTTTCTTTATTCCTTCTTTCTTGTGCATCTAGATTGATTACACAGCTTGGTTGCTATGAATATTGCTGCCATGATCATGGATGTTCATGTTGACTTGTATTCCTTCAATATGTATCCAAGTTGCCATAAAGGTCATTAACATATGTGTCTTTTGGTATTATGTAAACTTCCATTATGTTATCCATATGGGTTGCCCTAGTTTACAGTGCCACAAAACCAAATACAGTTCCTGATTTATTTCAACCTCTCCTGCAGTTTATTTATTTGAGTGGTGATATCTATTCTGGTGTGTAAGATGGGAACTCAGTGACTTTCCTATTTATTTTCCTATGTATTTCCTATGTGGATAAGAATCTCAAACATTTCATTTACTTATTAAAAACTTAAATTTGCACTTCATTTCTGATCATTCACTTTCTTTTTCTTTTGGTATTTGATCAATTCTTAAATACTATATTATTCAATTTTTTTCGCATTCTAAATACTCACTTTAGTAAAAAGATTTTTTTCATTACAATGGTGCACAATTAACAAAAACAACTGATTGTACATTTATTTCACTGGATTATTTGTTTGTTTTTAAAGCAAGGAAATTATTACAATAAAGATGCTGAACTTCTTTCACTATATACACTGAAAGGATATTATCTCATATTGGCCTAAACTAACCTTAGAATTAACAGTCACAGCCTGGGCCATAACAGTCTGGGCTAAGTAAAACAAATAACAAAGCACAAACTGCATCTAAAGAGAGAAAAGGGCTTCATAAAAGTTAAAAGAAAGGCACCACTTTCATGAAGCAAATGCTGAAGTTCACAAGCAGACCTTAGGAAACTGAATATCAAGAAGATCTAAGGATAAAATTATATGGAAGGACAACTTTAGAACTCAGAATTCAGGAGGGGGAACAACCACTAGATACAAAATTCAATGCTGAAAAGAAGAAGTGTTTGACACCAAACCTCAGCTGACTCTTTCACATCAAACACACACACACACACACACACACACACACACACACACACACACACACACACACACACACACACACACACACACACACACACACACACACACACACCTACCTAGTGAGAAGTTTTAGCCAAAGTACAGCCATTCTGCTTAGACTACATTTTGAAGGCCTTTACAGAAAGTATCCCTTGTGAAGGCCTTTACTGAAAGACTTTTACTGAAAGTTATAAATAAATCAGGTTCCCGGAAAAAATGGGAAATGTCCCAATAAGGTTCTGCCCATCAGTCCCCTAGCAATAGCCATGGATGACAGGTTCATATGGATGACGAATGACAAGAAGGTAGCTAAAATTACAGATGTTTCTTAAGATAGCATAGTTAACATAGTTTGCTGCTTATTTGCTTAGCCTGTGCACGCTAGCCAATAATATTGTTATAATATTCACTCACTAAATGTCAACCAATAATGAAACTGCCAAGCTAGGAACCCCCTTACTTCAGCCCTATACCCTATAAAAACCCTGTTAACTGAAGGGTCAGGGCTCTCAACTCTGACCTGCTGCAATGGTGACAGTTGTGAGTCCAGGCTCGAGCTTGCAATAAATGACTCTTATGTACTTGCATGGGAATTGGCTGCTTGCTGGTCTTTGGGGATCTTTATCTCAGCACAAGATTAGTGTACATAGAGAACTCCAAGGGCAGCTCTGTCTGTGACAATGAAGCTTTTTACTCTTCCTTTTAAATTATCAAACGTGATGGGGTGGTTGGCTCCACAGTTGCCCCACACCTGAACAGGAGGAGTCAAAGAATGACTTAGACTGCAGGATAGCCTTGTGTTCCCCTGGCTTTCTGTGTAAGAATGCAGTTTGTGTTCCCTTAAGCAGTTGTGGCCAAGCTGAAATGGGAGTACACTTTGCCTGGAGGATGGCACCCTGTGAAACCTGCATGCATGGTGAAACAGAAGGGGGAAGCACGGTGAGCATCTCCGGGATGGCATCTCAGAGGCCAGGAGAAGTTGACTCTTAAAGTTGGACATGGCACGAGGTTTGAGGACAGCGGGAATCCAAAAGATGGGAGAGGCACAGGAGCAAATGCACCTCGCTGTGGAGACTCCTCAGCCATGTTAAGGAAGTTCCCAGCCCACACGAGGCAGCCACCATGCAGGTCACCAGAGGCCACTTGTTTGGGGGTCAGTCCCTGGTCCTGATCCAAAGCCAGAACTTCTGCAGTGGCCCTGGGCCTGGCTGGTATGGAGCAGTGCCCACAAGCCATTCTTCCTCTGCCCTGCTGCACAAAGCCTCCCAGCAGCTGCCTGGTCTGCAGCACCCATGCCAGGCCAGGTCCGTGGGGCAGACTGAGGCTCTGCTGGCAATTCCTGATGCCTGCTTCAAGGGGAGACTGAAGCCTAGCCCACAGCAAAGCTGGCCCTCACTCACTTCCAAGGACCTCCAGAGAAGCATGACCACCCCCGGCCCAGCATTGCTGCCCTCCCAGCCCCCAGAGTTTACCTACAAGTCCTTGCCTTTGTTCTTGAAATTCTTCAGCCACGGTTGTCCCATTTCTCATTGTCTGGGTATGATTTGAGACTCCTTCCTCTCCTCACCCAGCCACCGAGCCCCAGGGGCCAAAATCCCAGCCTCACAAACACTCTCCAGAACCCAGCTGCCTTTGGGGCTGCTGCTTTCTGAGCCACTGGCTTACTGCCTCCTTCCTCCCTTCACCAGCCTCTGCCAGAGCCTCCCGTCCTCTCCTTACTACCCCCAGCCCCAACCCCAGCTCAGCCTCCCCCGTGGCCTCCCCTCCTATCCACAGAGCTTCAGCCCCAACACCAACATGGCCATGGCTCTGGGGAAGACAATTGTGGGACTGGCCCAGCAGAATCAAAGGTGCCACAGTGTGCAGCCGGCTGAGAACTGGAGGCAGCGTAGGTCTCTGATCACTGTCTTTCACTTCACTTACACAAGTATTAATTGTATTAATTTGGTATTTAATTTTGGGTTTCATAACTTCTTATTAAGCCTTTGCAGAATAGATGGTAGAAATATAGTCCCAAAATTCGGATTGTCTCTTTTTTAATTCTTTCAAGATTCAGAAATATTTAAGTAGTTATAACCACTCATTTCCATATCAGAGTGCTATTCAGAAAATAATTGCTTATGCATCTGTTATCAATTATTTACAAGACTTAAAACTTTTAAAGTTTCAAATATTACAGGAAGATCTTTGATTCATGTTGAATGGATGTGAGTAGGTTGAGTTGTTGCACACATTTGTGTGTGTGTGTGTGTGTGTGTGTGTGTGTGTGTGTGTGTGTGTGTGTGTGTGAAGGGGGGGTGTATGTGTATCAAGGGTTATCCTTGAAATCAAGTATAAGGATGTTGAGCCCTGGTCTGAATTTTTTCTTTTTTCTGAGGGATACATTATGATGTTTCTTTGTTGGTGGTGGGCTCTGATTGCTTGTCTTTGCCCTATGTGCATATTCCAGCTCAATTTTTCAATTAAGGCTTCTTATTTATTATTGAGCATATACAGCTCTGATATTGCTTTGACTTTAGTCTGCCATGTAGGATCTTCCCTTCCTCTTTAAAAATTAACATTCAATATAAATTTTACCTCCTGACTGATTTTCCCTTTAATTTGTATTTTGAAATAAGTATTATAAGACCTTTGATCTCTGTATTCATGAAGAAAAACCGTTTTGAATTCTCTGTTTAATGTAATAACACCTGGACAGATTTATTAGTATCAAGATCTTAAAATTTCTTTTGTAGTTTTAGTTTAAAATATCTCCTCCATGCTTTTAGCATGGGGATACAAAAAATTCCTAGTAACAATGATAACATTTTTATTTTTAAAATATCAGATAATTCATAATTTTGAATATGTCTATTGGCAAATGAATACATTTGCTCAATAGATTTTCTTGATACACCCCTGCACAAAAATACCACTCATAAGGGCTGAGAAGGTGGATCAATGGTTAACAGCTTTCCTTGAATGCATGAGACCCTGGGTTTGATTCCTCAGCACCATCTAAGCAGAAAAAGGTGGAAGTGGTACTGTGGCTCAAGTGGTAGAGCACTAGTCTTGAGCTGAAGAGCTGAAGGACAGCAACCAGGCCCAGAGTTCACCAACATCAACTAATAAAATAAATAAATAAAACTCATACTCAAGCACATTAATTTCAAAGGTTGATTATCATTTTAGTTATTGGCAGGGTGCCAAGACATAGCAGACATCTGTCCCAACGCTTTAAGAAGGATTTCAACACCTGGAAAGTACTAAAACAAAAAGTAAAAAAAAATTATCTCTGCCAACAACATATAGAATTGCCACTCAAAGAGAAACTGGTATTAAGAATGAAATACTTTTTATACTATTGCTTAAGAGATTCTGGCTCTATATTCATTATCATATAAATTGACCTTCACAAACTCCATCGGTGGGCCTGAGTCTTAAGGGAACCTACAAAAAGTGGAGGAAAGAATCAGAAACCCGGATTTTTAAAATTGTTATTGTTAATGTAGTGTAGATGCGGATCACCATTTTGTAAGTCAGGTGAGTTCATTTCTTGTTTGACAATCTCATCACTTCCTTTGCACACTCTCTCTGATTTTCCCTCCTGTCCCTGTCCACAGTGTTATACCTCATTGTGAACATAATATCTACAGAATACAACTGCTGCATTTGTTTCCCTGTTCTCTTTGAATATCTCTGGCTCCCTCAATGCCTATAAATGGATAAACAAGAACAGAAAAATCCCTCTTCTTTCCAATTCCTGGAATTCATTTCATATAAACATCAGTAATTTTATGAGAGTGTCAGACTCTGCCCACACATCCTGAGCACTTATACTTCCTGCACCCAGTCATAACTCCCACCAGATTCTAAGGTCCACAAAGTAATTATTTTCACTTTCCAAACAGGAAGAAGCTGAGATTCATAAAGATTAAGTAACTTACAGGAAATACTGGGCTAAGCATAGTGGCTCACTCTCATACATTACCTATTCCATACAGTAAGATCTGAAGGTCATAGTTTGAACCAATCCAGGTTGACATATCCAATACATGTTTATCTCCAGTTAACCAGAGGAAAGCGAGAATTGTGTTTTTCAAGTGATAGAGCTAGAAAGCCACCAGACTTGAATGGGAAACCTAAAGGATAGTGTCAATATGATGATTTTAAGAACCAATGCTGTCCCATATATAATCTCAGACCACCACCCCCACACACACTCCTTAAAATACATGTTAGTACTGAAATCCAAATAGCTGTTTTTTTTAATTTTTATGTTTTATTTTTAGCTTTAGTGAGGTTTGATTTGATAGTTTGTACTGATGAGCCACAACTTACATTTTTGTTACAATTATATCCATGTCTGTATTCAGAGAAATATTCTCCTAGTTGTCTTCCTCCTTTTCCAGCAATGATAAATTTTCTCTTCTTGTTCCAATTTCTTCTTTGGGGACTCAATATCATAGACTTTTCTGTCTTGCACTGTCTATAAATTCATTGATCCGGTAGATCTTAGCCATAGTAATAACTTGGACAGAACCTGCTTGGGAAAATTGTTCTAAGCTCACTATTCTGTGGAACTTGTTAGTACTCACCCATAATCACTTTGTCTTCAGAATTTGGAACATGTTGGGTGCAGGAATTCAGGGGAAGCACTTACTGTGTGCTATTTTATTCTTTTTGGATTTAATAGCAGCTTCCACCTATTGTCTACTTTAAGCATTGTGTGAAGAGAAAGATTGTACCTAAGAGACAGAAGTACCACATTAACTGTTGCTCTCAAAACACAGGAGGAGGGAAAAAAGTTCTGAAGGAGCCATATAGCCTAGAAACTGAGTTCTTAGAAACTCAAGCTGCCTTTTATCTTACCTTCAGCATAGAAAGTCAGAGACTTCAGTGACTTGTAAGCTCCAATTATATTCCTGAGCATGGGCCTCCCTTTCCCTTTGCCTTTTTGAACTTTTACATCAGGGGCAGGTGAGAAGATGTAACAAGAACACCTAGAGTTTGGGCCTGGGATTAAAAACTTCATTTTGTGATCATAAATATTCCACCACTTCCTGAATTTGATGTGAGGGGCAGAAGGAAGTTAGGTTAGGAATTCAGAAACTTATAATTACTTCTAAGTTTGCTATCTAAACTCATCCTTTCCCACCCTCAGAATCCTATTTCTCAATTGTGTAGACAGCCTTACATTATGTTCTCCTGGAGCATTTGAGTGTGGGGTATCATCTTCTTCTTATGTGTACTGCCAATGGAGGTTTTTTCCTAGGCTCAAAACAATTTCATTGATGGGGCCCTGTGTAATAAGCTAATCAGGGTTGTTCATGTGTTCATACCCGAGGTAGAACTAGTAAGGGCTGAGTAGTAGTCAGTGCTCACTTGCTGCCAGTGGTATTGCTCTGAGGAATTTCTATCAATGTTGCCCACAGTATATAGTACACGGCCTCTCATAAAGGCTCCAGACCCAAACTACTTGAGTCTCTGTGTTAGCTAATCATCATTGAGCAACTATGTTCCATTGTTTGTGAGACATTCACTTCTCAGAGCATATGCATATGAGCGCCCAAGAAGAGAATTATCTGGATGGAAGGTACTAGAAGGCAAACTGTCTATTATGATAATGGAAACCCATGGTTTGGCATGCTAATGTTTTAACCTGTGCACGGAACTAACAGGAGAAAATGACACACTAAGAAACCTACCAATTATGACAAATAAAGAGATATGGTGAATGTCAGAGAAAGGACATTGATTTAATGGTAATTATGACAAGACAACAGCTTAACACACCTTCAGAATACTAATCCATACTCACCTACTATTCTATTCACCCATATCATTTGGTCTGTGTTGTATGTAGGAGTCCTCAGGCCTTCAGATCAGGAAGATCTAGGGGAGACCCTAAGATTGGTCTACCAATTGGGACATAAAATAACTAGTTTGATGAAAGCCCTTAGTAGTGTCCTACAAATATGTGGATTTATCCTACTATATTTGATAAGTATCCCCTCACTAAATTATCTTTGGTTGGGTCACTTGCTGACATAGCAGCTGTCTAGTATCTCCATTGTGACTTCACTTTATTCTACTGAAAAAGAAATGGAGAAGGAGAGACTGACCACAACACATTTGCATCTTTCTCAATGAGCAGTGAAAGGCAGGAGAGTATTTAAGGTGCTCCTCATGTTCTCAGTTAGCTAGTACCACCTGGGATTCCAGCTGAAATCTTGATAAACAGATAAAAAAGTTACATGTAGCTTTTTGTGCCAGATTCACAGCTAGAGAGATAGATGAGAAAGTGGAAGGGCTTGGTGTGATAGCCACAGGTTGACATGAAGCACAATTCAAAGGAAGTGGAGATGAAGTGAGCTACCTGGAGGGAAAAGGAGAAGCAGCTGAAGATGATGAGCACCTAGAGAGAGAAGATAGAGCTAGTCTGAGGCCTGCTGGACATCAAAGTATCCCATCTGAGGTAGAACAGTCTGGCTGTCCAGAGCCACAGCGAGAATTTGGAAGAGCATCAGCAAGTGCTCTTGCCTATTTCTAGGGAGTTCCCATAATGCCAGGGTAAGAATTGGCAGCTTCTCAGAACACTGCTGTTGAGCACATCTCAGATCCCTTTCTATCATGATAATTGACACTGGAGAGGAGCATCAAGAGTTGTTTGAGGTGATTGCAACTCACTATGTGGAGCCTGTTCTGCAGTATTGTGGAGTGTGGTCTCTCAGGATGCTTAGGGCAAATATGATATAGCTGGTGTCAAAGAATGCAATCTACTTGGAGTAGGTATTTATAGATGGCACATGCCTGAAAACAACAAGCTGATAATGAGCTGCTAGAGGTCGTTCCCTAAAGATCTAACAGCCAAAACCTGAGAGGCAAACCCAGAGCATTGAACCACATAAGCCCACCATTCCAATTGCTTGTACCATAGTACTGGCTACCCATTTTCACACCCATGACCTTGTTACCCTGATTGTGCCCCACAATCCTTCACAACTTTTACTCTTTCACTTTTTCGATGCTTTCTTGTCCTTGCTAAACAGTTTTGTATGCCTGTATTAGCTGTTGCTGCTACCCAATTTCCTGCCACTGCAACTCAGCAATTACAATCACAACTACCATTTCCCTGGTATCCTAGTCTCTACTACTCTTTTCTGCTACCCATAATTCATAATACCATGGTTCCAGCCACCTGATCCCTGAAACCCCTGTCTCTGATACCCCATCCCCAAACAAAGTAAGTGATGAGTGGTTACAGAGAGTCGACTTGGATATTCCTCTTGCAGGCACATTAGGAAAAGTAATTCCTCAGGTATTTAACATGAGGGACTAACTGGCAGTGGAAAGAAAAGACGTTACTCAGAGATGACTAAAATCCAAGGACATGACTTGTTGCTAGGAAAAGGAGGCCCTAAGGTGAATGTTAATGAGCAAAGAAAATTTTACAAAAATTATTGGGGATAATATAAAAGGTTTAGCTTAGTATCTTCTACTAGTGGTCTGAATTATTTTATGACATAGATATGTAACTATTTTGTATTTTAAAAGTTATATGAAGATGCAATTCATTTGGTATTTATATTAATTGGTGGAATAGTTGCATAGGATCACATTGACGATATTCAATAGTTTATGCTCTGTGATATGCTCATGAGCCTGCCAAAGGCAATATTAATTGAGCTTTCTAACAACAAATGGAATTTCATTGTCAAATACTACAAGGAAATTATGGATGCTGGTACCAAAATGAAAGCTGGAACAGGAAAACTGAATAAAGCTACAAGTTTGAAGGGAGAGGTCAGTGTCAGGGTTATGATAAAAGAGAAATTATTCACCATGGAATCTTGGAAGAATAGAATGTGTTTTGTTGACTTACTAGCTTTTAAAACATTCTTAGAAAGCAGAACATTGTTGTTTTTTTTTTTTTTGTCGGTCGTGGGGCTTGAACTCTGGGCCTGGACGCTGTCCCTCAGCTCTTCAGCTCAAGGCGAGCGCTCTACCACTTGAGAACATTGTTTTTTTATTCTTGCTATTTGGAACCTCTGTAATGAATGGTTTAAAAAATTATCAAAATAACTTTGAAGATTCACTGGTGTGAATTTTCAGAATAACCTACTCAAAGTTGCCTTGAGATGCAGGCAATTCGCATTCCTTTTCTATAAAATTAATGAAATAAGCTTCCTTTGAATGTTTGGACATTCCATGACACTTGTTCAGAACAAGAAAATATAGGAGAGAGAAAACATAGGAAGGAGAATCAAGACTGCTGAAATTAGCATATTTCCCATTTGGACTTTAATGGAATTTTTCTACCAAGAATAAGAATTTCATCTTAACATAAGAATTTCAAAAAGGATGTTCTACAGGATAGCTTCTAAATGTAATATTTAATGCTGTTGGATTACTTGAAAACAAAGGTTTACAGAAAACTTTAAATTTCAGAAAAACTGTAATGATCCAATAAACAAGTAAAAGAAAAATAATTTTAAAATTCATGGTTCAAAGCAAACCCTAGCAAGAAAGTCTGAGAGTTGCTTATCTAGAAACAGTAAGTGGCACTGTGGCTCAAGTGGTAGAGTGCTTCCCTGGAGCTGAAGAACTCAGGGATATGTTACACCCTGGTCCTGATTTCAATCCCTATGACTGACTAAAATAAATTTTAAAGAATTAAAGCATTAGGGCCGGGAAGGAGATTCAGTGGTAGAGTGCTTGTCTTGCATGCATGAGGTCCTGGGTTCAATTCCTCAGCACCACATAAGCAGAGAAAAGTGGAAATGGTGCTGGGCTCAAGTGGTAGAGCATGGGCCTTGAGCTGAAGAGCTCAGGGACAGCACCTAGACCAGAGTTCAGGCCCCCTACCACAACCACCACCAACAACCAATTAAAGCATCAAATAATCTGAAGATGATGTCCAGAATAATGAATGTCGCATTATCCGTTTACATGACTTAGTGACTTGAAACCTAGTTTACCAGGAGAGTGGTGGGCAATTTTTTTGTGCCCAAACCTGCAAAATTATTTTGTACTTTCCCAAGGAGGAAGAAAGGAGAGAATGGGGGAAGAAGGGTAGGTGTTTGGTGACCTTGCCTTTTGGTTCCGTGATTGTTTTCTGGAGTCAAATTCAGAGAAATTCTGCTTGCAATCCCAGTTGCATTGGGAATTAAGAAGCCATGTCCTGGAAATGGTTTTGTCCTGCCCTTGGACTGGTTCCAACCACCACTGGATAACCCAAGTCCCAGTTCATGACCAAGATGCCTTGAAGACTACTGATCCACTGGGAAGGTGGACATAACCACAGCCAGATAAGGCAAAAAAAATGCAATGCCAAGGGCAGCGCTGGAAATCTACACCGGGCAGAGAGTTTTTATATATTTTTATTGTAAAAGTACTGCATATAGAGTTTACAGTTACATGAGTACAGTAATGAGTGCATTTCCTATCATGCATTGTTACCTACTCCTTTGTTTTTCCCCTACCATCCCTTCCCTCCCCACCTCTCAAACTCCTCCTTCTTTGACCCCTACCTGACATTGTAAATTCATTTTCGACACAATGTCCTGCACATCTCATCATCACAATGGGTGAACTTCCATCCCCATTTAAGCATTCTGCTATATCCCTTACACTCCCCAAATTACAAAAATGTATATACAAGATGCAGAACACTGGAATCAAATACAGTGAAAACAAGGGTTATACTGTGGTGGGATGAACCAACAAAGGAATCACATAGCGCATTATAAGTATATTAAAAACAAAAACAAGAAAGGAAAACCCACTGTGTCTCTGATTTTGGGTACATTTCATTTATCATCATCTTAAATGGTCATATGTGCATAGCCTTTGATCTTCTCTGTTTGTCCCAGACATGTACTAGTCCTTGCAAACAAGGGAAACCATGGGACCTATGTTTCTTTGGGCCTGGATTACATCACTTAATATCATTTTTACCAAGTCTTTCCATTTCCTAACAAATGGAGCAATGTCATTCTTTCTGATGGAGGCATAGATTTCCATTCTCTCTCTCTCTCTCTCTCTCTCTCTCTCTCTCTCTCTCTCTCTCTCTCTCTCTCTCTTTATATACATACATATGTATATAGATATACATATATATATAATTGTATATATATATCACATTTTCTTGATCCATTCATCTACTGAGGAGTGTTGAGGTTGGTTCCATATCATAGCTATGGTGAATAATGCTGCAATAAACATGGTTGTGCTGGCAGCTTTGGTATGACCTAGTTTGTGATCATTTGGGTAAATACACAAAAGTGGGATTGCTGGGTCATAGGGCAGCTCTACGTGGAATCTTTTGAAGAACTCTCATACTGCTTCCAAAGAGGTTAAAGAAGTTTGCACTCCCATCAATAATGCAGTAAGGTTCCCTTTTAGCCACATCCCCTCCAACAACTATTGTTATTATATTTCTTGATTATAGTCTTTCAAACTAGAATGAGATGCAGCCTCAATGTTGTCTTGATTTGCATTTCTTTTACGGCTTGAAAAGTTGAGCATTTCTTCATGTGTCTAATGGCCATTTTTATTTCCTCTTCAGAGAAATCTCTCTTTAAGTCTTTAGCCCAATTAGTTATCGAGCAGTTTGAGGATTTGTTTGAGGATTTGTTTGAGGATTTATTGTTGGGGGGATTTAATGTTTTTAAGTTCTAAGTATATTTTAGATATAAGACCTGGTCCATTTTATGACTTGTGAAGATCTTCTCCCAGAACATAGGCTTTCTATTGATCTTACTAGCTATGTCCTTTGCCTTGTAGAAGCTCTGATGTTTCATGCAATGTCATTTGTCCAATATTTCTTTGATTTCTTTTGTTTCTGGTTCTCTATTAAGAAAATTTCTGCCTAGGCTAAAGCCCTAGAGTTTCTCCTACTCCTTCAGTAATGTTCTCATGGTGTCTTCTTTTATTTTGAGGTCTTGATCCATTTGGAGTTGACTCTCGTGCAGGGAGATATAGCTTTAGTTTTCTAGTGGAGTTTAACCACTTTTGCCACAAAATTTACTCAAAAGGCTTTCTTTCTTCCATTTTATTTTTCTAGCTCCCTTGTGAAAGACTAGGTGGCCATAGGTCAGTAGGTTCATTTCTGAGTCTTCATTCCTATTTCATTGGTCCTCAGGTCTGTTTTTGTGCCATGCTGTTCTTTTATTATAGCTTTTTAGTAGAGTTTGAAATTTGGAAATGATAGTGCTCCAGTGGTGTTTTTTCTGCTAAGGATTGACAAACATACAGCTAGCATATACTTAATGGTGAAAAGTTAAAGCCATTTCTTATAAATTCAGGAATGAGATAAAAATGTCTGCTCTCTCCACTACTCTTCAACTTAGTATTAGAATGATAGTTGGGGCAATAAGACAAGATGCAAACTTAAAGGAAATCCAAATAGGGAAAGATGAAGTAAAATTCTCCCCCTTTGCAGATGACATGATCTTGTATTTAAAGAACTGCATGGACTCCACTCCCAAGTCACTTGAGCTGATCAGAAACTTTCGCAAACTAGCATAGTATAAAATTAACCCTCAGAATTCAATGCTTTTCCTGTATTCCAAAAACGATAAGAGTGCAGCTGAAATTAGGAAAGCAATTCCTTTTTAATAGCCGCACAAAAAATAAAATACCTAAGATTTAACTTAAGAGATGAAGGACTTCTATGATGGAAACTTTAAAAACCTGAAAAAGAAAATAAAAGCAGTACTAAGGAAATGGGAAACCTCCAATGCTCCTGGATTGGGAAGATTAATCTCATGAAAATGGCAATATTCACAAAGATATATACAAATTCAGTGTGATACCTATCAATATCCTAATCTCACTCTTCAATGAAATAGAAGTAATCCAAAAATTCATATGGAACAATAAAAAACCTTGAATAGCAAAGAAGTTTATCGTGATTCTCATTTTGTATTACCACTTTGATTCTACAAAGTAATCTATGGACTTTAAATTTCTTCCCACCTTTTGGATAAAGCTAAAAATACAACCTGCCTCTAGCTCCCATGACAGTTAAGTCTTAGGTCTGGAAAATTGTTACTAGATAGTATATTACTTAATTGTATTTTGAACCATAAAATATGCATATAAAAAGAGCACATTTTGATCTCATGAGAAAACAGCCTTTATCCCACCCCTCAAATTTATTTCATGAAAGGCATTTTTAGAGAGAATCTGTTTTCTTTTATAGATGAAAGGCTTGTAGGAAACTATGTTCATGATCTGTCTCCTCCTACACCTCAACACATAAAACCCAAATTTCAGAACGCATTTATAAGTAACAATACAAACACCAAACACTGGGAATGCTCAGATACAGAATGTTTAACAAAACCCAGAAGATAACTCTGCTGTCTGAGGGAGGGGCTCTCTGTATAAATTAACATACAAACCCAAAAGAACAGCGAGGAATACAGGATGTGTGTATCCCTGGCTGCTACTCCATGGACAAGGACCATAGAAGGGCTTCCTGAGCATGCTGGAGAGTGCGTGGAGGAACATTTCCTTGCCAGCCTGAATACAAAAGTTGGCATCACCCCTCCTGGGCCTGTCTTTTTTGTCTGCTCCCCATAGTGGAGCTGAATCGTCCCCAGATCCACGAAGGATAAAAACTGTACAAGCTAATCCACAGAGTGGATTCTCTTCGGTCTGCACTCCTTCCTAGCTTGGCCATGCGGTGCGTGTGCTCCCAGGGGCTGATCCTCAGGACCCAAGCCCGTGGGGCAGCTGGGTGCTAGATGTGACTCAAGTCACTGACTTGAGTCAGTGGTGTCATTCATTCAGAAGCCTCAGTGTTGCTTCCCTAGCCCAAAAGCAGGTGCATCCTGATTTTCTCCCGCAGTCCCAGGAGAGGTGCCCACAAGGGCCCAAGTTGGGCACGCTCCCACTGGGATCCTACTTCACCAGAGGGACAAGCATGCCAGATTAAGTGGCTGCTGCCTGAATTACTTATTATTTTATGAAGCAATTTTAAACAAAGTGATACACATTACTGTATGATATATAATGATATATCCTTGAGTCTCTAGTCTAAAATCATTAAAGTTGATACTAGCAAGAATGGATTTTATTGTTTGTATTTATAAGGCCATAATGGCAATTGGAAATAAAATTACAACAAAACTCTTATCCAAAAAACACATGATTATATCTCAGAATTTGAAAAAAAATGTATGGAAGTAGTGCAAATGAAGTTATACTAGAATACTAAAATACACACAAAATATATTATATTAGTTACATTCAAAAGTAAAATAAGTAATTACAGACAGAATTCCTACTGGATAAAAAATATTACAATGTTTTAACAGGTTGAATTGATATAGGTTATATATTTTGTTTTTATAAAACTTATTTATATGTCCCAGTTCTGTTTATCTCAGTGAAGGAAAATGTTAGAAAGTAGAAATTATATGTGGCACCTCTTGCTTACAGTACCATGAAGGAGAGTAGCACTTCCTAATGAAGTCCTTGGATGAAACCCACACCCAGCCCATGTAGACCTATCAGATGTCCATGTGGTGTCCCTGAGGGGGTCCAAGACACTGCATTGGTGCTGCAGCAAGTGCAGGACTTGTTGCAGTAGACGGTAGCCAAAAAGGCTCCATCATTGACCAAACCAAGAAATCCAGACTCAGGTGCCAAAGCCATGGGGATAGGCAGGGCAGACCCCAAGTCCTGCTTTCCACCTGTGCAGTCTACATTGCCAAGGCCAAATCCATTCCCCTGCTTTGGAGACCAATGATGGTATGGGGTGAGCTCATTGCCTCCAAAAAGAGCATCCCCGGAATGGCACCCAGAGCTGGGCCCATGTGGACCAGAAGGACGACGGAGGAGGCTACACAGCAAAGTCAAAGAGGCTTCATACTCCCGGTGGTGCAGCTGATACTCTGCAAGTCCAGGTTCCTCTGGCAGTGATGGGCATATGCAGGCATGGCCCTGTACCCGAGTCCACAGGGACCAGAAAATGGAGGTCCATAGAGACGCTGAAGGGGATCAAGGATGCTGAGCTTCTGCAGCTTTCACAAGCCCACTGGCAGAGGGGTTAGCACACGTCTCCAGTCCACAGATGAACTTAAAGACTGATGAGGTGAACCAAGGTTGCACTGCCTGGCCCCAAGTTGGCTGGCTGCACACCCAACCTTCCTTCTCACATGGACTGTGCAGTGTACAAACATAGTGTCCCCCCACCACACAACCTTGGGTGTAGGCAGTGACCCCATAACAGAGTCTCCCTGGAATGGCACTCGCACCCAGGACCACTGCAGAGCAGTACCAGCACAACTGGAGGAGAGGGCATCAGTGGACTCAATTTCAGCCCCATGGCTACCAGCTCCTGGGTGAAATGGAAAAACTGAGACTGGGAAGTTAGGTGGGCAGGGTGGGCGGGTTTCATCTGACAATCCTGGGGAGTATGCACACACATACACTCACTGCACATCCACTGCAAGGGAAGGGGCCACCCCTCTCAACGGGTGATCTGATGAGGCACCCACAAGCACAGAGACTACAGGAATGGATGCTCAGATGGGGACTTGGAAAGGGCTCCAGGGCACAGCCTTGGAGTACTGAACAACTGGCAAAAAAAGAAAAAAGAAAAGACCAAAAAAAAACCCGAAAAGCATCCACTAAAACTTTCTTTCTGAATTAAGGGAGGTTGCATTAGTTCTTTCCCATATTTTATTCATGAAAAAGAAATCCTGAAGTGTTCTGTAAAACACCAAAGTCAGGATTTCATCTGAATTCCTCAATGAAGAATGAATAAAATAACCAAGCAACAGGTAACACCCATATTGTCACCGTGCTATCTCTCTCTGATTAGAAATCAATCCTGCCATGTACATGCAGATCACTTATGCAAAATGTTTTCCAACAATTCTTGTTGTTATATTGCATTTATCTTCCTCCTCCTGCCTCCTCTCTTGCTCCTCTTCCCCAGGGTAATGAACCCCTCTTGCTTCTCTCCTCCCTTCTACTTTTTCCCTCTCCCCTCCTTTTCTCCCTCCTGCTATACCTTTCCTCCTTTCTTAACCCTTCCTCCTCCTTTCCTTTCCTCTTTCTCCTACACTTTCACTTTCTTCTACTTCTTTATGGTCCTGGGGGTTGGACACACACTAAGCAGATGCTCTGCTGCTCACTACAGGCCTCCAGTTTGGCCTTCATTTCAATGACTCTCTATTTCTTTGCTGCAAACCCAGCAAAGACTTTTGATTCAGGATTTAATTCATTGTACATATTCTACACCATAAATATGTGCTACTTCATACATTGTGGCTAATAGGTTTTGATTATATTTTGGGCTTCAGTTAAACTCATTAGAAACAATGTGTTTGAAGGCAATCTAATGTGATCCTGTTACTCCCACATTAACGAACTAGTTAGTTTGTATCTAGTAAAAGTACTACATATTGCTCCCAGTTTAATGAACTGTCACTTTGTGGTAGCACCCACAGAAACACTAACACAAGGATGGCTGGGGATCAGTCCTGACAGGAAAATCCATGAGATATTTATCTCAAAATAACTACTAAAAAGCCAGAAGAAAACCTATGGGTACGAGGTTTAGTGCCATACTTGCACAGAATAAGCTGATGACAAGACCCAGGCCTGAGTTGAAGACCTGTGGTGGGTGCACACACACACACACACACACACACACACACACACACACACACACACAAACAAACAATTTCCCAGCTAGAGCAAGCAGAATATCTGTTTTCCCAGTACCATGTCTGAGTTTTATCCCATATCTTTGGATATTTTTGAAAGCTTTATCATCAAATTACCTAATTTTAATAAACGACACCCTGGTCACTATTCTTTAATTTGGTTGGAAAATATTTTAAGGCACATTTTCAGGTAGAAAATTGAAATTGTTTTCAAAAGCGTGACTTTCTTGGTTTGTAAGAATGAAAGAATTGTGCCTTTAATTCATTAGTTCATAAATTAGAAAAGTAACCCTAACCCTAGAACCAATTGCATTCGGATTCTAAAAGCCACACAAATATATTAGATTTATTAATCCCTTCTTTGATTCAACTCATCTTTCTTAAAATAGTTTGTAGTTTTGCTCAATATGTTGTTATTTTTCTAATCTGAAACTTAACTGGAACATTCAGGAACAGCTGTGATAATGGAAGTATAATGTATTTCTAATATCTTTTCCTGAATTCTTAGAACCTAAAATAAGTTCAGATTTACTAAACATTTATCCAATTCTTTTTTTTTCTTTTTGTTGGTAGTGGGGCATCATTTCTGGGCCTGGGTACTATCCCTGAGTTCTAGGCATGGGCACAATTCCTGAATTCCTTAACTCAAGGTGTGCACTTTACCTCTTGAGACACAGCACCACTTTCTTGTTTCCTGGTGGTTAATTGGAGATAAAATTCTCACAGACTTTCCTGCCTGGCATGGCTTTGAACTGTGATCCTCAGAAATGAACTTCCTGAGTAGCTAGGATAATAGGCGTGAGCCACACGTTTAATCCATTTCTTTACTCTATCCTCAACCCCCTTTAACCAGAAACCAAATCCTAATCACAATCTGAGTTAACAACAAATGGTTAATGTAAGTAAAATTGTTTGGAATCTATTGAATCACTCATTTTTTTGCTTCTACTACTTAGTGGAAAAGTAAATTTTACTCTTAAGCTTATCCTTCCCTAATCCTAACAAGAACTAAAACTAACTCACAGTTTAAACCAAATTATATCTGAATGGTTAAAATTACACCAACACTGGTTTTAATTCATTTTAACTTTGATGCCATTCATTCTTCTTAAAATACATTGCAGTTTTACAAAATATCTTACATCTTATTTCTTATCCTAACCCCAGCTCTAACTGTAACACCTTGCCTAATCCTATGCCTACATATAACTGAATCAAAATGATAATAGCAAGTTTCTATTTCACAAATATCATCTCTCTTGCTCAGCGTGTAGTTCTAAATTTTACTTGCATTTTGAACCTAAATTTTTAAAGTGTTTTTCTATTTCATTTTTCTATTTCATTTTCTATTTCTATTTTCTATTTATATTTCTATGTCAGGTTTTATTTTTCATTAATTTTTAAATCTTATTTTTTTGTAAAGAGGCTTACAAAACGATCACAATTACATGTGTAAGGTAATTGGTTCTTTTCTTGTAGAGCATTGTTACCCTCTTCTTTGTAGTTGTCCCACTAGCCTTTCCCTCTCCCACCTCCCTCAGTATTCCCTCCCAATGATGGATGGTGTAAAATTCATCTTCAATAGAGTGTGTTGTGAGTATCATTGTTTCAATGTGTTGAACCTAAATTTTCTGTTACTCTAACCCTAATTCTATTTCTGTCTGGGATCCTAACCCTAACCAAAATAATAATGATAGCTCAATTCAGAAGTTAAATGAAAATACTCAAGGTTTTGTTCATCCTGTTAATCCACTGTACATCTTGAATTAAGTTGCAGTTCACATAAAATTTTCCAAATTAGATTATATGTGCATATATAAAGATGTAATTTGATGTGAAATGCAGAAGACCTCTGGAGAAAATAATAATAAAAAGGAAATAGAGGGAGTATAATCAAAAGTTTTAAATATATTATGGAAATAGAATAATGAAAATGCCACTTCTGAAAATTAATAACCATTAACAAAATAACTAAAAATTAATAAATACATAACGCTGCCTTCCAGTGTTCTTTTTTTTGGGGGGGGGGGTGGTCTGGTTGTGGGGCCTGAACTCTGGGCCTGGGCGTTGTCCCTCAGCTTTTCAGCTCAAGGCTAGCATTCTACCACTTGAGCCACAGCGCCACATAAGGCTTTTTTTTTGCTTATGTAGTGCTGTGGAATCGAACCCAGGGCCTCAGGCATGCAAAGCAAGCGCTCTACCACTGAGCCACCTTCACAGCCCCCTTCCTGTGTTCTTTAAGAGTGCCATTTGTCTTTTGAAAGAAATACATGTGTTAGATAAACTTTGTTCATGCATAATTTATATTGTTATTGGCTAATTAATTAACTTAATGAATAAAAATCAAATATGATTCCATGACAAAAAATATAAACAAAAAATATAAACAATT
This sequence comes from Dipodomys merriami, assembly GCF_024711535.1. Taxonomy (NCBI): domain Eukaryota; kingdom Metazoa; phylum Chordata; class Mammalia; order Rodentia; family Heteromyidae; genus Dipodomys; species Dipodomys merriami. The sequence continues at coordinate 611,818 of NW_027206098.1, read as the reverse complement.
ACTTAGAAATTGCTTGAGAAAAAGTTATAGTAATGAGTTTTAGGAACTAAATTTCTATTTCCTTACAAAACAATGATTTAGGGTTACTAATCTAGTATTTCCAGTAAGTTTAGAGAACATAATTGGCATGAAAGACAACAAATTGTACATCTTTTGTCTTGCATGAGTGATATTTTAAACATTTTCTTTTATTCAAATGTATACTTAGGTTTACTTTTAAAAATAAATGCAATTTTATCTCCTTTCAGAACAAGTACTTACCCTGCAATTCAATGTATTACTATATTCAGATATTTGAATGCTAAGTTTTCTGTTTAATATGCGATCTAAATTTTCAAAATGACATAATATTTGTATTTGTAAATGTGTAAGCTCTAGGATTTTTGCTTCATCAATATAAATTATCTCAATATAAATTATCTTCATGTTGTGAAGTCTCCAGTAACCAGTGTCGTCAAAAACAATTCTTAAATTCTCAATTTAAAAACTAATCATTTTTAGCCTTTTATTATATCAGTTCTTGTCTCTTCAGAGTAATTAAACTAAAAGAAATACTATTTTTAAACATTTCACTCACCTTGTAAATAATGTTAACATAGTTGACAAAGAGACTAATCATTTCAAAGTCACCATATTTGATGATCTTAGTGTGATGAATGTAGAGAGTATAAAAACCTTATACTCAATAATAGTTTCGGTTAAACTAAATTAAATCATATATCTGGAATTCTAATTTGGAGGTAAATCACATGGAAATAGGAAAATAATAAGAAAAATTATAACTTTGGGATTATGGTCTTCTTAAAATTATTTTCTTTTTTTATTGTGAAAATAACATACAGAGGGGTTACAATTACAAGGGCAAGGTAATGAGTACATTTCTTATCAAGCATTGTTGCCTCCTCTTTTGTTTTCCCTTCCAATACCTTCCCATCTCCACCCCCCCAGCCAAAGTTGTAAAGTTCGTTTTTCGACATAATGACTTGTCCATCTCATTGTTGCAATGGGTTCACCTGTATCCCTAAAATTATGAAGCAAAAATATATCTAAGAAATATATTTTTTAAGCCGGGTGCTTGTTGCTCACGCCTGTAATCGTAGCTACTCAGGAGGCTGAGATCTGAGGATCGCGGTTCAAAGCCAGCCCGGGCAGGAGAGACCATGAGACTCCTATCTCCAATAAACCACCAGAAAACCGGAAGTGGTGCTGTAGCTCAAGTGGTAGAGCGCTTGCCTTGAGCTGAAGAGCTGAGGAACAGCGCCCAGGCCCAGAGTTCAAGCCCCATGACCGACCAAAAAAACTATATATATTTTTTTTTTCAATAAAATGTTTCAAACCTTAAGTAAAGGGAATTACGCTTTAATATATAATTTATCTCAAATTAGAAATTCTGCAACTAATCTAATGTATGTTTCCCTGCACAAAATGCTGTGACTTCTAGTCTTGTCATGTGATTTTAATTATATTTTTTGTTTGTGACATGTTCCCTATTTACATTTATTACAAACTTCTATAATTTTACAAATCATGCCTGTATCCACTAATTTATGTAATTTAATATTCAAACAAAATTATCTTTTTTCCTGTCTCCCACAGGGAAGGATGAGGTGCTGCAGTATATTAAATGCAAGCACTCTAAAATAGAGTCTGTATGGAATGGAAATTTGTAAAATGAGATGGGATCATGAGCATTTTCTACTTGGCTGAACAGTAGAGTATATGAAACATATGATGGAGAAATAGATCAGCCAGCAAGCACAAAGTACTAGTGATAAGACCAAACTTTTGAGCAGGTTACCACATCTTTTAGGAATGTAATTCGTTCATAGGAACTTCAAATTTTGTGGCTTTCCTTGTGTGATTAAAATTTGAAGTTCCTATGAACGAATTACATTCCTAAAAGATGTGGTAACCTGCTCAAAAGTTTGGTCTTATCACTAGTACTTTGTGCTTGCTGGCTGATCTATTTCTCCATCATATGTTTCATATTATTAAGCATATTAATAATTCAGCTGTCAGTACATTGCAAGAGACTCCTGAAATCACATCTATTGCTGTGTAATATTCAACTGAGAGGAAAAAGGTTAAACTGATCTCCAATTGCTCCCTTTGGCCTTCAATATACTAATTAATTGTCAAAACAATCGCGTTACATGTTAGTTTATTTTCCCTATTTAATTAGAGATTAAGCAAGGGTTTATCTCAGTAAAAAATGAAGACAACAGTATCAGAGCTCTGATATGAGCACCTCCTCCCTAATAATTATTGCTCTATGGACTATAAATATGGAAGCCACACTAAAATTCTCTCTCTCTCTCTCTCTCTCTCTCTCTCTCTCTCTCTCTCTTCCTCTCTCTCTCTCACTCACTCTCTCTCTCTCTCTCCACACACACACACGCAAATACACACACCTGCCACCCAGAAACATCAGAGATCAGTTCCATTCCTTTGTAATTATAGTTGATTGGTGTTTGCTCCATTGATTTTTCTTTGCTTCAGGATCTTGCCTGGACCTGTATGTTTCCCTGAGATCAAGTCCCTTCTTTTTAGTATACTGTGTGTCTTTGTATGCTTCAGGCCAATTAACAGTAACCTGAATACAATATCTACAATCTTGACATTCAAGTCAAACTCCATGAACTCATACTATTCCAAAATACTAAAATGTATTGGATCTAGAGACCAAAAAAAATCCACCTTGTTATTTTAGTAGGAATTGACATCATGAAATAGAAGAATATTGATCAGGAACTGAGGTAAGAGAACGGGAGTATGTGGAAAAATGCAGAATATTGTATGTGAGTTAGAAATACAGAATCACCTTCTATAGGCCCATATATTGAAAACTTGCCATCTTATATTGAAAGGTCAATTTACATATACAGTTTTCTAGTTACTTTTCTTACCTATCATTTCTGATCATACATCTTCTTATGAATTTTTATAGTATCTTTCAATATATCACATGATTTGCAGGTACTAATCATCTTAAGGAAAGACAGTCTACTTCTACATCTTACATTCTGTGTCAAACCCTTATTTTTATTTACCTGTTTGCTGAAAAATTGTATTCATGGAAACAGGATATTGACAGCAAATCTGGGTGTAATTTTCATTTTGTAAACTTCAAATATAATATAAACTTTGTATTGACTAGTCATTTTCTAATAATAGTGATATTCATGAACACAATGATTTGGTGCCTTTAAGTCAATTGGGAATTGATGTGGTAGTCCTTGTGTCTAATTGTCTTAACCATTATATTATTTATATATAAACATGTGCATTGCACTTTTATATTTTTATAGGTAAAATAGTCTCCAGGGGTTTACATGAAAGTGATAATGGGGGGGGTGGCTTCTAGTTCCAAATCTTATATTTCATTAAAAGTACTAGACACATGATGTTTACTGGAGCAATATAAAAGAGAGAACATATTTCTAAAGAGAATGCATTTATTGATTAAAAAATAAAATAGAGTAAAATAGGTTTCTTGCTTGAGACTGCATAAATTACATATAAATGTAGCTCAAGATGAGGCTCAGAGATAAATTCGTATTAATATTACTGAGATTTATAACACAATATAAGAAATATAGGTATTCGAAGGAATTGGTCATTCAAAGATATGTAATGGATGAAGAATGGAATTGAAAATAGCAGAGGAAAACAATTCAACATGCAGGTATTATGATTTTATAATATTAATATGAAATAAATGGAGCTTTTGACTTTCTGAAGAAGAATGTTTAGCTGGTAATTTCAATGTAAGGCATCAATTGTAATTAGTCTAAAGTCTTTTCCTCCAAGATATTCGCGAGTACTATACTCGTCCTCTGTAGAGTAAGAAGTGATTATTTACATTAGCTTTGCTTAATATTAATTTACTTGTAGCAAATAGGTTAAAATGTCTTCTCGATTTCTCTCAATGTAATAACAAATATTTCTGTCTCTTCACAGAAGCCTGAAATAACTACTTCAAAATAACACAAGCAGAAAAACAAAAATAACCTGATACAACCATCACAAATCCTAAATTATGTTAAAAAATCAACAATGTATAAAACAAATCTGAGGAAGAGGAAAAACAATGGCAGAATAACAACAGAAAATTTCCCTAGCTCTCTCTAATGAAACAGAGTCCTGGCCCGTACTCCACTTCTAGAGGGTCACACCAAGACAACTATAATTATAGATATACAGCTGTAATTATAGATATAATTATAGACATAAAATTCATAAGAAGATTTTATACTATATTCACTAGAAAATAGAAATCTATGAAAACCTGCCCAGCCAGGCAGGTGACTACTGTGACTGTATTGACCAACATATTCAAAAGCACATCTGCAATGTAGAAATAAAAGGGCCACGTGGAAAAAGGTAGAAATAGAAGTGTACATCAGAGAAAGCCACATCCATACACAGAGCTATTCATTATACCATTGGACCGTCCGAACTGTCACTGGAACCATAAGTATTAACATCAAAACATCTCACCATAACTGATTTATACTTCTACACTTAATTGTATAGAAAAAAACCTAATTCCAGAAAAACAAGTCAAAACAGAAGACCAAACCCACACCTGGCAAACCAACCAAGAACATAGAGAGTCAATTATTAACATCATAGTTTCCCCAAGAGCAAACTTCCAAATGGACAAAACCAATCAGAAAAAAATACAAGAAAAATTATGTCAAGGTACTTCAATTCACACAGTAAATAACCAGGCATTAGAACAGACAATCAAGGACATAGAAGATATATCAAAATATATTACAAATGCTGCTGAAAATGTGATTAATGAAAAGAGAGAAAACCTCTACAAGGAAATTTGTGAACAAGATGAGAACAAACAACGATTAGCAAAATAATTCGTGGAGAAAAGAAACAAAGATAAATAAATTCTAAGAAGTAAAGGGAGTCCAAGGAAAAAATGGATGCCTAGTTAAAAGATATGAGAGAAGGCAAAGCTAAGAAAACAACCTTTGCAACCCCCTCACCTAAATAAAAAATGTACAGAAATTCCATACAATACCGAAAACAAATATTTAATAAAGAGATAGAAGGCCTAAAAAAGGACCAATTAGAAGACAGGGAAATCGAAAACAAAATAGAAAGTCTCCACAGCATATAAATGACATATAAAATAATCTCAGGGTCAAAGACAGAATAGGTTTAACAGGAAAGAGGAAATTATCATTTAGAACAAATACAAGAAATAAGATATGATATTTCCAGAAGTACAAGACTCATTTAGAAATCAAATTTCAGGGAGACAGGTATCAAGAAGGAGAAGAGTAGGAAACTAAATGGATGGGAAACATATTACAGAAATATAGCAGAGAACATGCCAAACATCCAAAGAGATAGGCTCATTCAGAAAAGAGAAACCTTTAGAACACCAAACAGAGAATTCTAGAACTGAACAATCAACCACTACATCAAAATCCATTAGAGGATCATTAAGGAATAAGGAAAGGATTTTTAAAGCTGCTACAGAGAAAAGATTGATTATTTATAAAGAATATACAGTCAGATTAAATACAGATTTTTAGCTGATATGGCAAAAAGGAGAGCCTGGCATGATATATGACAAACATTAAAGGTAAACAACTACCAATCATTAATACGGTCCCAAGCCAAACTCTTTAACATTTAAAGGAAATATAAAAATATTTCATTACAAAGCAACTTAAAACAATGTATCTCCACCAAATCAGCAGGATAGAAGTTAATCAAATATATCCTACATAGAGAAGATCAAGAAGAACAGGAACTGATTATGTAAAATGCTCCCAATCAGAGAACAAAGTAAATATATTAAGAGTAAATGAGGCACAGCTCCTAACAGCAGATGTATAACATAGCAGGACTATCAGGAAATTCTCAGTCTTAACTCTCTACATCAATGGACTTAAATTTCCAAATAGAAGACATAGATTAAATAGTAGTATCAAAAAACAAGTCGCATCCATCTAACATCTACAAGAGATATATTTTATTGACCAAAACAAACACATACTCAAACTGAAATGCTGGAAGGAATATTTTCAAGCAAATGGACACCAAAAACAGGCTGCAGTAGAATTACTAACATAAGATAAAATAGAATTAAATTAAAATTAGTACGAAGAGACATTACATATTGATAAAGACAACGCTCAATTAGGAGGATATAACAAGTCTAAATATCAATGCCCTGAATCCTGGAGCATTCCACATCATCAACCAAATATTACTTAACCTAAAAACATATCTCAACACATCATTGTCATCCATGAATGACCTATCCAGGAAAAACTCAACCAAGAAACTGCAGACCTAAATAACTACATTGACCACCTAGCCCAAACAGACATCTACAGAATATACATTCATCATCAGAATATACATTCTTCATAGCAGCTCATGGAAGATTCTCCAAAATAGAACATATCCTACGTCACTCAGAAATTCTGTCCAAATTGAAAGAAAAATTAATTGAACTCCCATATCTTGTCAGAATGTAACATAATAAACTTAGAATTAAACAGCTAAACCAAAAAAAAAAAAACCATTGTCAAACCCATGAAGACTGAATAACACGTTGCTGAATGACCAGTGGGACACTGAAGGGATTAGAAAACAACTGAAAGTTTCTGGAATTTAACAAAAATGATCACACAAAATACTAGCTTATCTACACAGGAAATGCAGTACTTAGAGGAAAATTTATAGCTCTGAGTACCTACATCAAGCAATTTGGGAAATCTCAAACAAATATTTTAATTATGTACTTCAAACGCCTTGAAAACAGGAGCAAGCCCTAACCCAAAGCAGTAGACAGAAACAAGTTTAAAAAATCAGAAATAAATAAATAAAGACAAAATAAAACATAGAAAGAATTTTTAAAAAGAGTTGGTTTTTTTAAATAAATTAACAGACTTGACACAACCATACCAAATCTGACTAAGAAGAGAACTTATATAGATAAGTTAATAAAAAAAAGCCAGCAGATTGGGAGAAGATCTTTACTTGCTCTGCAACACACTATGGCCTCATATCTCAAATATATTTAGAGCCCCAAAAGTTAACTCCCCCCCAAATAAAAACAAATCCTCAAAGAAATAAGAACTCTCTTAATAAGTGGGCTAAAGATGTAAAGAGAGACTTCTCTGAAGAAGAAATATGCATGGCCAATAGACGCATGAAGAAATATGCAACATTTTTGGCCATAAAAGAAGTGCGAATCAAAGCAACATTGGCCTTCCACCTCACCCCAGTTAGAGTGATCATTATGAAGAGAACTAAAACTAAAGATGCTGGGCTGTGGGGATGTGGCCAAAAAGGAACATTACTACAGTATTGGTGGAAATGTAAACTTGTTCAAATACTCTGTAAAGAAGTATGGAGGTTCCTCAATAGAGCTCCCCTATGAGCCCGCAATGAGGGATCAAGAAAATGTCATATACGTTCACAACAAAACTCTATGCTTCCATCAGAATGAATGGCATTGCCCCATTTGTAAGGAAATGCAATCACTTCTAAAATATAATAAGTCAAACAAGCAAGACCCAAAGAATCATAAGCCACCGATTTTCAATCCTTTGGAAACACTAGAATATGTCTACAATAGTCACAATAGCTCAAAAGCAATATGCATATCACCATATAAAATTATGCTTATCGAAATGAGCTTCAAGAAATGGATACAAGATGATTGTATAGTGACCTGTTTTTGGTTATTTCTATTTACTTTTTACCCTTTGGGTAATTCCTTGTACTCACTGTTTTTTATTTCTGTACCCTTTGTCTTGTACATGTTAACCTGGTTCTAACACTATGTTAGAAATGAACTTTACAACTTTGCGGGAGTGGGATGTCAGGGTTGGGGGAAGCTGGAAAAAATGGGGAAGGGTTAACACTTAAAAAAATGTACTCATTACTTATGTAACTGTAACGACCCCTCTGTATATCACTTTCATAATAAAAAAAATAAGAGGACTAACTCAAATAGAGAAAATTAGAGACAAAAATGAGACAACACAACAGATATAAGCAAAATTGAGAATGGTATAAGAGAGTACTTTGAAAACCTTATGCCAATAATCTGGAGAATCCTGAAGAAATTGATGCTTTCCTATACTGAATCTGAAGCAAGAAGTAAAACATAAGAATTAATGAAAATTAAATGTCAATAAACCACTTCCCATTCCAGAAAAGGCTAGGACTCAATGAATTTACCATGAAATTAAGGCCTGCAAAGAACTTACAATACGCAGGTCTAACTCTTCAATGGAATGGAAAGGGAAATGGAATTATCAAACACATTCTATGAAAATAGAATTAGACACTTCCCTAAATCACATAGGGACTCACCAAAGAAAGAGAACTCTTTGATAAGCATTACTACAGAACTTCTTAATAAAATTCTCACCAGCCAATTTCAGTAACTAACAAAAAAAGCCATATGGTATGATCAAAAAGGATTCATCCTAGGATACAATTTGATTCAATATTCTTGTCAATAACCATAGCACAAACCATCAGTAGAAGCAGGGGTGAGAAACACATGATCATCTATATGGATATAGAAATAGCTTTTAAAAACCTCCAATATCCTTTTATGATTAAAAAAGTCAGAAGCTAGGAATGCATGGAACACTCCTCAATATAACACAGAGTATGGTTATGATAGAGATAATTAGCATTTACCTAACATTGGAAGCATTAAGACATTAAAATAATGAATGAGACAAGGATGTCCACTCTCTACTACTCTTCAAAATGGTAGTGGACTTTCTAGCAAGAGCAATTGGAAAGAGAAAAAAAAGGGGGGATACAAATAGGGAAGAAGTAAAACTATCCCTTTTTACAGATGAAATGATCCTGTATTTAAAAGTCCTTATAGCTTCCTCCCTGAAGTTAGGAAAAGTGATACTAACCTTCAGCTATGTAGCACGGTATAAAACCCACGAAGAATCAGTAGTTTTTCTGTGTTACCAACAATGGGAAGAACCAACCTGAAATCCAAAATACAACCTCATATGTATTAGCCTCAAAATCAAATCTAATCTAAACAAAAAACAACAACAACAAAATGAGGAATTAATTAATTTAACTAAAAATGTGAAGGAACTCTACTGTGAAAACATTAAATTCTAAAAAGGGAAATTGTAGGAGATTCAAGGATATGGAAAATCTTTCAATGTTGCTGGGTGGAAGAATTAAAGTGTCAAAAACTGCAATACTGCCCCAAACAATTGACCATGTGATACTCATCAAAATCCTAACAATATTCTTCAATGCAGTAAAGAAAGCAATCCAAATTTAATATGGAATTACAAAAGTACACATGAAACAGAAGACATAGAAATGAACTCATGGGCCTATAATCATCTTACACACACACACACACACACACACACACACACACACACACTGGAATTCTATTCACCCATCAGAAAGGATGACTTTTCACCAATATTAAGGAAAATGAAAGGCTTGGGAAAATTATACTAAGAGAAAAGAGAAAGGAATGCAGACACCGAGCAATATAGATTTCATGGATTCATTCATGGTAGCTAGAAGGTGCCCACAAATATACAAGTAAACAAGACAGATTCTACCTCATCCCAATTAGAATGCCCATTATCAAGAAAACTAGCAATAGAAAATGCTGGCATGGATGTAACCAATTGGGAACTCTATTACACTGTTGGTGGGAAACTAAACTTGTTCAACCACTGTGGAATGCAGTACGGAGTTTCCTGAAAAGACTAAACATATATCTCCCTTTACACCCAGTAATTACCTTCATTGGCAGTAATCCAATAAATAACAAACAAGCTCAAATGAAAGCTACCAGCATAACCATGTTCAGGGCCCAGACCCAGAGTTCAAGTATTGGAAAAAAGTTACCACTGCTGGTATTTGTTTCCGCAAATATGAACCATTTGGCATAGGATACCAAATCATTCTATTTGCAGTAGCTAGAATAGGACTTAAATGTAGTGCTTGATAAAATGGCTTCTTTGTTGAATGTTAGGAAAAGATCCAAGAAAAGGGAGATTTTTGTTGTTGGTTGAGGGGCTTGAAGTATGGGCTTGGACACTGTCCCTAAGCTCTTCAAGTCAAGGTGAGTGCTCCACCTCTTGAGCCACAGTGCCACTTCTGGTTTTCTGGTGGTTAAATGTAGATAAGAGTCTCCGGAACTTTCCTGCCAGGTTGGCTTTGAACGGCCGTCCTCAGACCTTAGCTTCCTGAGTAGGTAGGATTACAGCTGTGAGCCACTGGCACCAGGCTAAAAATGAGGGATTTTTAGAAAAGAAAATCCACCTCATCACCTGATTCTAAACCTCAGATATCATTATTAGAACATTTCACCCTCTACTCATTTCATCAGACATTTGTAAATTTTCTCTGTTCCTTCATGTGAGAATACTGCGGTCAGTATTAACTCAGTTGTGGGACTGGATCAATTGTATGGTAATTGCTAGCACCTAAATCAAGAACTGTTAGATCAAAACAAATGAAGCCCTCATTTGGAATAATTATTTACTTTTTTTATTACAAATCTGTGCTTGATTACTTCCTAAATTGATTTTGGACCTCCTAACAGAGTGATGGCATTTTCTTTCTCTTCAGCCTTCTTCCACATGTGGTCAAATATTTAAGAATTCAAATATTTCCATTGCTAATTCATTAAGCTGACCTCTAAGAAAATGTGCATTTCTGGAATTTGGTCTGCTGTCTTGTTCTTATATGCGCAGGCTTACTATGATTTATTTGTTCTGCAAAGAATTTTATTTTCCAATATTTGTGTGACCAATTTTAGTCTCTCTGATCAGTCTTCCTGACCCTCTCTCTGGGGTCTCATTTCAGTCTGCCTCATAAAAAATATATTGGTTATCAGCTAAATAACTCTCAGCTTCTCTTTTTTTGCCTGACTTCAAGTAGGCTGTGATAGCAGCCCTGACTGGCTGTATTAACTGGATTTTTTTGTTTGTTTGATTGTGTGTGTGTGTGTGTGTGTGTGTGTGTGTGTGTGTGTGTGTGTGTGTGTGTGTGTGTGTGTGTGTGTGTGTTTTGTTTTAGAGGTCTAGGATTACTATTCAAGGTAGTAGCATTTCTGGGCCCCAGTGATTCCCTGGCTTAGGGTCATTTGGTTTTTCCCTGAAAGATACAAAACACAGGTGACTAAATTCCTGTTAAATTGTCTCAAAATGAGGAAACCTGGCATCTTTACAAAACTATCAAGAAGTCTGTAGTAATCCAGCTACAGAAATGGTCTATCAAGATAGCTTTTCAAGGTTGACTGTGAAAAATGTTCATTTTCAAGTAACCACCATAAAGCAGATCACATCTCTGGGAGCAGACTTTTGGAAGGGACGTTCCCCATCCTTCCTTCTCTTATGATAGATCAAACCATAATATTCTGCAGTTGTGGCCAGCCTGGAGCACATTTTTCCAAGAATATTCTGTAGTGTAAAAAGGACCAGCTATCAAAATAAAGGTGAAAATTCTTTTCTACCTCAGATTGATTTATCTTGATTATATCTGTTGTTATTTCCATTACTTCTAAAACATGGATAAGTTATATTAGTATTAGACAACTGGCAAAGGATTAATGGCAAAGAATCACTTTCATATATCCAATATAATAACAACCCAGTTATGGAAAATTAAATCTAACTGTAGAAACAATATCAGGAATATAAAATAAGCCTCAATGTGCATAATCTGGCCCACATACACCATCATCTACTCAGAAATTCAGTCTCTCTATAAATTTTTATTTGGTACAAAATAATAAAAATTTAATTAATGAATATGACTTTTAAGTATCATCTGAGGTACTCCTCATGCATATAATTCTATATACTTGTATATATGTCACCTAGACAGGAATTTAACATTCATGTAGAAATCAAATTTCCACAACTTAAACTAGATGAAACGGGTCATTCCCTCGTGTATTGTGTGGTATGAATTTTACCACAGTGCTAAATCCTTCCACCTAAAACCGAGTCATGTGCAATTATTTATTATTTGATATTACGATGAGTGTTAAGTGTAGAATACACTTTGAATTATTACATTAATTCACAGAAATAAAACAATAATGATAAATTATTTCTTTAAATTCTAATGTTTCTCAATTTTACAATTCATGAAATATATCATTAAAATTAATTTCACTTTCTTCTTTTCTATAGCTGCTAAAATTAAAATTTTATATTAAACATTCAATTCTAAGAAATCAAAAATAAATGACATTATAATAATGATATATTATTTAACTGTGATTTGAATTATAGTGCTAACAAATTGTGATGTACACAACATTTAATAGAATTATGGGTAATATTTTTTAAACTTACCAGCTTGTTATTTGTTACCTAATTGTGTCATTTGTTATTCTTGGTCCAAGTCATCTATTCAACTTGCTTAGTTTTCTATTTTTATCTCTATTGGTTTACTGATTGTGCATTTTGTTTCCCCATTTTAATGACTGACATAAGGCTGAAAATCTATGTGCTAGTTTATTACTTCCTATGTAAAAGTAAAATTTCTGGTCTCCACAGCTGTTTTACTGCACTATACTACAATATTTTGCCCCTCTGCTATCTCCTGCATTGCTGCTCTCATAGATTTTATTTTCTATTTAAATTCTATTGTTAAGGAAAAGTACAGAGGGGTTATACTTACACAAGTAAGGTAAGGAATTCATTTCTTTTCTAACTTGTTACCCCTTCTCCAGTTTTTCCCTCTTCTCTCCCAATGCCCCCCCCCAAGATTATTTCCAACATATTGTCTTGTGAGTATCACAGTTGCATAGGTTACTCCTTTGTCCTTTGTCTCACCATTTTGTTTTTTCTCCTTCCATTTCCAAGTTCAGATCAACATATTTACAATACCCGGGCATCAGATTAAAATACAGTGTCTTCAGGCGATAAACTATAGGTGTGGAAAACAAAAAAGTATAAAAACAAATCACGTAGTATATTAAGAACAACAAAAAGTTAAATCAACAAGTGTTGATTTAACTTTAAATCACCTTATAGAGTCATATGTACATAGCTATTGAGCTATTCCGCTCAACTATTAATATTATCCTTGATGTACACAATAATGTTCCCCTATTACCCAATAATCCCACTTCTGGGCATTTACCCTAGTGACCACAAACAAGGCCACACTAAAGCTACCAGCCCAATTATGTTTTATCACAGTAGTATTTACCCTACTTAAGATATGGAATCAACCCAGATGCCTCTCAGTAAATGAATGGATCAAGAAAGTGAAACACACACACACACACAACAGAGAGATATACGTACATGCAATACTATGTTTTCATCAGAAAGAAAGGTATCATCTCATTTTTAAGGAAATGGAAGATCTTAAAAGACTTCACATAGTACTCCCCTTGGAAAAAATCATATTAATGAAGTAAACTGGACAAAGAAACATAGGTCCCATGGTTTCCTTTATTTGCAATAATTAGTTTACACCAAGGATAATATCATGTATTTTAATTTGACATTTTGTTCTATATTGAGCATGCAACATTATTGTTATAGTGTTTGTTATTATTTCTTTAAACAAGCAGGTATATTTAAAGAATTATGTTCATCTTATCCATTACTGAAGGAAGCACAACAAAAAGAGCAACCCATACTCAGAAGAACAACTCCTACTTACATAGCTTCATTATAGTTTTTTTTTGTGAAAATACTGTACAGAGGGGTTACAATTACATGGACAAGATAATGAGTACATTTCTTATCAAGCATTGTAGCCTCCTCCTTTGTTTCTCCTTCCAATCCCTTCTGACCCTCCCCCCATCCAAACCTCCCCCTTTTCCCCCCACCAAAATTGTAAAGTTCGTTTTCGAGATAACGACTTGTACATTTCATTGTTGCAATGGGTCCACCTGTTTCCCTATTTAAACGTTTGTTTTTCCCCTTCCCCTCCACAAATTATACAGACATCAAATACAGTGAAAGCAGGGGTTATACTGTGGGGGAGGGACATACAAAGCAACAAATAAATAGTCTTATAAATGTGTTAGAAACAATCGCATGAAAGAAAAAAAATTGAATACATGTCTTAGGGTCCATTTCTCTAACATCACCTTACCTGACCTTTCCTGCTTGACTCAGACATATACTAGATATTGCAAATAAGGGAAACCATGTAAGGCCAGTGTTGTCCCCTGTATCCTCATGATTGTACATTACAACTCTATACCGGTTCATCTTGTATATCTACTATCTTCTACATTGTGACCTAAATGCCCCAGCAATTCCACCTTGCTTTACTTTTTAAAAATTTCTCTCTTAATGTTTGATGTTGGTGTGTGTGTGTGTGTGTGTGTGTGTGTGTGTGTGTGTGTGTGTTTGTGTGTGTTCTGTGTGTGTGTGTGTGTGTGTTTACAAAGATCAGAAGACAATATTTTTCTTCATTTAGAATACATCTTTCAGGTCATTGTAAGTTGTGGTTAATGGGAGAAGTCTCTTGATATTCTAAGGATGAAACAGAAAAAGATATTTTTGCATGGCTTTATTAGTCTGTAGTTGAACACTGAAATTCGATTTATATCTTGGCTGTTGTTGTGAATGATGAGTACAATGAACTGCAGATATATTTGAGTTACTCATAGAGAAATAATCACATGATTGGTGGGGCAGATGATATTTCAACATTGGAGTTCTTTAGAAAGCTGCATATTACTTTCTACAAGGAGAATACTAACCTGCATTTTGTTGAAATGTGTAGAAAATTTCCTTTTCTCCACACTCTCAGCATTATTACCTTTATTAAAAGGTTAAAAATGGCAGGTTTTTATTATCTTCAGTACTCCAGACTGGCCTTAGACTTAAATCCAACCTCCTATATGCTTGAAATTAAAAGCCTTTACCACCACACCGGATTCCTTTGATTTTTTTGATAAAAGTTACAATAATTATGGAGTAGTATCATAGTAAGTTTGAATTACATTTCTCTAATGACTTCTGCTCAAAAAGAATTAAACCAGCATAGAAGTGGTATTAAGAAACTTTGTAAACCCACTGGAATTTTTCAGGGTTTAAGGAGAGCATGTCTATTCAGAACTTTTGTCCACTTTTAATCAAGTTTCTTTTTAATCTCATCTTTAATCTTTCTATACAAAATCAATAATTAATTCAAGGTATTATAAAGGAACAATATTAAGCAACTCCTAACATTTTCCATTTTAAATAACATGATATTGCTTAATCATTTTCTGTTTATGCTTGAGACTATATAACTCACTTTAGTCAGACCTTTTACAAGGTTGTGTGCATTTTATTTATTTCACATTGATTGTTCTTTCCAAAGACTGCGTGTCTAATTTCCTTGTTTTCTTTCAGTCTCAAGTAGTTCAGATTTCAAATGAAGAATAAATGTACAGAAGCAAACAAAAAATAATATAGTTCCCCTCATCTGATGATGTCTTTACAAGAATGAGGAAAGAGTTCATCCAAGGACCTATGATAGGACATCAAAAAGAGAATCCATTCTCGTAGGTCTTTCTTAACTTTGGAATGTAACTTAAATGATGTAAAACACAATATAATGCTCAGATACTTTTATGTTTTATCAGTTTTGCACATTTTCATATGGATTTCACCTCAGTCTACAACATTCCTTCATTATTTTGTCCTGATATTTTTACACTATCAAGACATAAGATAACAAGTTTGATTTACAGCATGAGAAATAATCCACCTGGCTTCCTTGGAAGAAGAGCTTGGTCAATAGATAACATTACTTCTGTTTGCTCACTATATGCAATGATTTCTGTAATACTTTTCGCATTCTTTTTAGTATTTTAAAAAAACTGCTGACTAAACTCAAAACTCATTCATGGAAGTTTATGTTAAGTATTTCACAAGTTTTATTTTCCTTAATTCTTAAGATAACATTTTCTATAATGCTAATGTTATTGCCATTTTAGTGTTGGGAAAAATTGTAATTAAAGTCAATAAGTGCATGGTCCAAGCACACACTGTGAGGAAGGAAATGAGTCAAAGTTTCCAAAAGTCTTTCAGCAATACACAAAAGGTAGGTAAAATCTTTCCATTCTCTTACACTCTCTATTCAAGGTTCATATTGTCCAAGAAATAATACCATAACAATTATTGGCCATGGTGATTATTTTCTGTTACCTTTTGTCTTCAACACAGACTGTGTTGGTGATATTGGGTTATCATGCACAGAGCTGAGCTTATAAGAGAGACAAATATATTCTGTCCCATTTTTCCAGGTTCCATTTTAAAAAGTACTAAATTTTAAATATCATCACTTACTTTCTTAAGAATCTAAAAAACAAAAACAAATCACAAATAATCACTCCAAAGTGCTTTATAAGTAGGAGATGATAAAACAAGCCCCCGTGAAGTAAACTTTCTTCCACTTTTAAAATTATTCTGAAAGCCTTGTGCTGGTTGGTCACACCTGTAATCCTAACTACTTGGCATATTTACTCAGGAGCCAGAGATACGTGGATAACAGTGGAAGCCAATCAGGACAAAATAAATTCATGAGATAATTTTTCAAAAATTTTAATGTTAGCAAAGGGCCAGGAATGGAGATGTAGCTCATATAGTAGCTCACCAATCTAGAGAGCAGGCCTAGCAAGACTTTGACGCCCTTTTTTCAAACTGTGAGCATACCAACATACATGCAAGTGCATGAGAACACGTGCTCGTGCACACACACATATTCATTCAAAGTACCTTCATATCAGTGTTTCGCATTAATTTCTTTGTTAACCATATTATATGAGTAAAATAAAGGAAATAAACTCTTTCATCTCAGCACATTTTCATATGTTTTTTTATTTTAAAAATACTGTACAGAGAGGTCACATTTACATGAGCAAGTAATGAGTACATTTCCTAACAAGCATTGTTACCTCCTCCTTTATTTTCCCTCTACAGTCCTTTCCCTCCCACCTCTACAAGTACACGCCCCTCCCCACTTCCCCTGCCTAAATTGTAAAGTTCAGTTTTCAACATAGTGTCTTGTGCATCTCATTGTTACAATGGGTCAACCTGAATCCCTATTTCAGCATTTTGCTTTTTTCCTTCCCCTCCCCCAACTTACAGGAGCGTATATACAAGAGGTGGGCACACCAAATTCAAATACAGTGAAAACAGGGGTTATAGCATGGGGGAGGAACATATAAAGAAACAAAAAAAATCAAATAGCCTGTTATAAGTACGTTAGAACAATAGCAAGAAAGAAAAAAATAACAGTTGTGTTCCTATTTGGGGGTTCATTTCCCTTAACAACATCTTATCTGGTCATATGTGCATAGATTTTGACCTTTTCTGCTTATCCCAGTTATATTAGTTATTAAAAATTAGGGAAACCCTGTGACCTATGTTTCTTTGGACTTGGCTTACATCACTTAATAATTTTTTTCCAAGTCTTTCCATTTTCTAACAAATTGGGTCATGCCATACTTTCTCATGGAGGCATAGAATTTCATTGGTATAAATAGCACATGTTCTTGATCTATTTATCTGATGAAGGGCATTGGGGTTGGTCCTATATCTTAGCTATCTTAAACAATGCTGCAATAAATATAATTGTGATGGCAGTTTTAGTACCGTCTTGTTTGTGATCTTTTGGGTAAATGCTCAAAAGTGGGATTGCTGTGTCATAGGGGAGTTCTATGTGAAGTCTTTTGAGGAACCTCCATACTACTTTCCAAAGTGGTTGAACAAGTTGACACTCCCACCAAGAGTGCAGTACAGTTAACTTGTGGCCACATCCCCTCCAGCATCTGTTGTTGTGAAAGTAGGTAATGGTACAGGAATTTGCCTGCAATCCTTGCACAGGGGTCATTCAAATCTTCTCTGTATAGTTCCAATGTTAGAGTAAGTGATGCTGAATGGAACATAGAACATGTTTTATATATAAAATGTAATTGAATTTCTTAAACTAGACAATTCAACAAAAAGTAAGTTTAAAAGAATTTTCATGAAATTTTAGAACCATGTACTTCTTAAATAAGCACACATTTAAGACTAAAATCAAGATTGACATGTCAAAAACAAAATAATTCCAGATATTTGTTGTTCAAGAGATGTGTAGGAGGAGGAATTAAATTATTCTATACAAGGCACCTGTCATAATGAACACTGCAGCAAGTGTTAAGTTTTGTTAAAAGTTTTAATGGTTTAAATATATTTAATTTTGGGAATTTGCTTATATATGCTAAAACAAGGACTGTTTGGCAGGTAATAAAACTTTTCGATAAAATATTTAAGATTTATGGTAACAGAACAGACATATGCTACTATGAATGTATATTTAAGAGTTTATAGGAACATTACTAATCAGAAGTTGCCAAGTCTTTATGTAAAGGAGCAGAATAAAGAGTTAAGACTTTGTTAATTACACAGTTTCTGTTAAAACTATAGGGCTTCCTTATTTTATTTTATGTTTTTTTAATTTTTTTGGGTCCGGTCATGGGGCCTGAACTATGGGCCTGGGCGCTCTCCCTCAGCTCTTCAGCTCAAGGCTAGCATTCTACAACTTGAGCCACAGCGCCACTTCCGGCTTTTTTCTTTTTGCTTATGTGGTGCTGAGGAATTGAACCCAGGGCCTCAAGCATGCAAGGCAAGCTCTCTACCACTGAGCTACCTTCCCAGCCCCTGGCTTCCTTATTTTATATGTTAGCGAGGAACAAATGATGATATAAGACATATACAAATGATTAGATGAGCCATAAATAGTAATCTTAGTGGGTAACTTTAAAGATTACTCATAACCTAAAAACCTCTTGTTGAATATCATAACCTTAGCCCATTTTAAATGTACAGGGATATGAGAAAATAGTAAAATCTAATAGGTAATACCCTTCAAATACTGAAAACACTGATAAGTATTTTAGTTTTTATTTTAATCATTAATATTTTTATTGGTTTTCCTTATTTGTAGCATTGTTTTCCTTGTAATATAATACAACTTTTTGAAAGTTGTTATTAGGAGGTACATTGAGAAGGTTACTGGGATGGCCGAACCATTTTTTATAGGGCATGTGAATTTACAAAGAGGAAAATTAAGAACAAAATATTTATTTTAAAAAAATGATTAAGTAGAGTCTGAATCAGGAGTGTTGATAAATATACACACCTAAAACCTTAGCCCTAGGCTGAAGCAGTGGTATTACAGAGTTGAAGCCACAAAAGTGAGAGACTGTGTTTTGTTTTGTTTTATATTTTGATTTTTCTGGTCATGGGGCTTGAACTCTGGGTCCTAGGTGCTCTCCCTCAGCTCCAAGCTAGCGCTAACACTTGAGCCACAGCACACTTCCATCTTTTTCGGCTTATATCATGCTGAGGAATCAAACCCAGTGCATGCAAGGCAGGCACTCTACCACTGAGCCACCTTCCCAACACCTGAGAGACTGTGTTTTAAAAAATCATCTAATCAATAATTGCTTTCTTCTTTGGGATATATAATGAAATATATTAATATCTTTTTATGTCTTTGTGAATTGTCATACTACTAACTTCATCCACTTTATCCTTTTCAAAGTGATGAAATATTTCTGAGAATTTGATTCTGTGAAGATTGTTTTTGCATTTATAATTTCTCCTGAATCATTTTTATTTTTATCAAAATAACTTTATATTTCATGTTAATGGGTTAACATACATCAAATACCTCCAAATGTACATGTAAAGTCTAAAGATAGCAGTATGAATATTCTCATACAGCTCTTGTTTATCTGTTATGCACTTTCAGTATTGTGATATTTCTCTTTCTCTTTCACTCTCTCATTTCCTCTCTTTATCTTTCATGCTCCATGTCTGGTACTTAGAATTTCTGCTGGTCTACTATTATCCTTCAGAATCCACTGGTGTTGTGGAAAAATGATAGCGACCATCAGTTACCCTTGCATTCTTTAAGAGTTATAATAGTGACGTGATGTTATTCTTTCCTATTCTAAATGGCAAAACAACAGATCTAGGAATTCCTTTTCATTTTTACTACTATTACAAATTTTATCTCATAAGAATCATTGAGACATTAGGATACTTTTAACCTCTGACCTAAAAGTTCTCTTTCTTTTACAAACCAATTTTTCTTCTATTATCAGTGAATACATATAATGAAAACAATGCTAACCTATGCAAAGTAGACCGAAGGTATTCAGGGATGAAAAACAAGGTTAATGGGGGAAGTGAGTACAAAAGATGTCTATCATACAACAAATACCCTCAGAGCAGTTTATCATGTACACATTGTGAGAGTGGCAATATGCTGGGAACTATAGATTGAATCGCTGAACAACTGATATATATATATATATATATATATATATGCACATATATTTATATATGTATATTTATTTGTATATGAATATATGTATGTATATGCCCGTCTATATGTAGACATGCATGTTACTATACACAAAAATACACACATACCTATACACATGTATACATGCACACATAGAGAAGGACACATAGCTACAGACAACACAAGTTTCACTAGTTGTTGAATATGCCTTAGACAGAATGCTTGGAACCAAATATCTTTTAAAACCAAATATCTCTTAAAATGGTTTTGACAGATTCGATTTGCAAAATGCAGTACAAGTGATAGCAAGTCACTCAGAAATCTCAGTAAGAAAACCTCATATGGCATCTCTCTGCTCCCCAGGGAATGTTGTTCTTGTAGACACGCTCAATAAACAAAGTAGCAAGAAAATACCCCGGTACAGAATAAAGTTATAAGGCTTTAAATGACATTCTTCCTTGAGCTCTTTTCCAACAGCCAGAATCAATTCCTAAGCAGAAGTGTGAGTTCTGAAAAGATGGGAGCTCAGCTCAACATTTCACCAACCCATTTGAAAAGTCTTATGTGAGGAATACTTACTGAGGTCTTGCTGATTTCCTAGCTAAGAAAATAAGAAAAAAAGAAAGTATTTTAATGCATTAAAATTTGAGAATAATTTGTAACCTGTCAATAAATGTGTAGAACACAATTATAACAAAATGAAAAAAAGTGATGTGAATATTATTTATGTGCTCTTGGACTTGGCGAGTGATTTTAGGTGTATCTATACAAGTAGAATCAGCATAAATCAAGCCAGCAATTCTTCATTTAAGATACAAGGAATGGATACAGGATGACCCATTGTAACAATGAGATGTACAAGACACTCTATCAGATGCGGGGGTGTGTGTAGAGAAGGGTTGGGGGGGGTGGAAGGAAGGGACGGTATGGGAAAAAACAAGGAGAGGATAAAAATGCTCAGTAAGAAATGTACTCATTACCTTATTTATGTAACTGTAAACCCTGTGCACAGGACATTTACAATAAAAATATGTATTAGAAAGATACAAGGACAATTTCTGTACATATAGGAAGTTGTATTTGTCACACAATATCAGTAAGGTATTGGTTTTAGGACCACAGGCATATTAAAATTTTTCATGCTCAAATTCTGTACATGAACACAGTATATTATTTACATTTGAATCTGCCCTCAACCTAGTGCAGTGTAATTGCTATGAAAATTTTTACTACATTCTATGTTTGTAATGAAAAATAAAATCATATCCATTCATACAATTTTTTCAGATAATATTTTATTGTGAAAATATAGTAAACAGTGGGCCCAATTACATGTGCAAGGAAATGAGTATATTTCTCATCAAGCTTTTTTGCCTCCTCCTTTGTTTCCCCTTCCCATCCCTTCCCGTCCCCCCACTCCCCCTCCCTTTAATCCCCCTCCTAGCCAAAGTTGTAAAGTTCGTTTTTCGACATAAATCTTGTACATCTCATTGCTGCAATGGGTCCTCATTTGATTTTCCCTTCCCCTTCACAAATTATACCAACATAAAATACAGTGAAAGCAGGGGTTATACCTTGTGGAAGGGACATACAAAGCAAGAAAGAAATCATCTTATAAATTTGTTAGAAACAATCATAAGAAAGAAAAACATTTGAATCCTTACTTTCGGGTACATTTCGCCAAACATCAACTTATCTGAACGTTTCCGCTTGTCTCAGACATATACTAGGGATTGCAAGTAAGGGAAACCAAGGGAACTATGTTTCTTTGGGCTCGGATTACTTCACCTAATATACTTTTTCCAATTCTTTCTGTTTCCTAACAAATGTGGCAATGTCATTATTTCTAATGGAAGCATAGAATTCCATTGGGTATATAGACCACATTTTCTTGATCCATTCATCTACTGAGGGGCCTCTTGTTTGATTCAATATCTTAGCTATGGTAAATAATGCTGCAATAAACATAGTTATGATGGTAGCTTTAGTATGGTTTTGTTTGTGATCTCTTGGGTAAATGCTCAAAAGTCTGATGGCTAGGTCATTGGAGAGCTCTATGTAAAGTCTTTGAGAAACCTCCATACTAATTTCCAAAGTGGCTGAACAAGTTTACACTCCCACCAACAATGCAGTAAGGTTCCCTTCTGTCCTCATCCCTTCCAGCATCTGTTGTTATTAGAGATCTTGATTATAGCCATTGTATCTGGGGTGAGGAGGTATCACGATGTGGTTTTGATTTGCATTTCTTTTCTGGGTAAGGATGTTGAGCGTTTCTTCATGTGTTTACTGGCCATCCTTCTTTCCTATTCATAAAAGATTCCCTTTAAGTTTTTAGTCCATTGATTTATGGGGAAGTTGTTTCTTTGAGGATTTGTTGTTGGGGTATTTAATATTTTTGAGATCCAGGTATACTTTAGATATGAGGCCCTTGTTCTTTGTATGGCTAGTGAAGATCTCCCAATCCCTAGACCTTCTACTGATCGTGCTAGCTATGTGTTTGACATGCAGAAGTTATGCAATTTAATGCAATCCCATTGGTCCATCCTTTTTTTTTTTCTCTTTCTGGGTCTCTTTAAAGAAAATATTGGTCTGTGCAAAGGAGACCTAGGGTTCTCTTACTCCATCCTTTAAAGTTTTCAGAGTGTCTGCTTTGACTCTGAGGTATTTGGTCAATTTGGAGATGATTCTGGTGTAGGGTGATATATAAGGATATAGATTTTGTTTTCTAAAAGTAATTTACCAATTTTGCAAGCACCATTTACTAAAGAGGCTGTCTTTCTTCCATTATACTTTTTGGCTTCTTCATTGAAGATTACAGTGTTCTAGGTCTGTGGATTCATTGCTGGGTTTTCAATTCTATTCCATTGGTCCTGAGGTCTGTTCTTGTGCCCGTAACAAGCTGTTTTGAATATTATAGCTTTGTAGTAGAGTTTAAAAGTTGGTATTGATATTCTTCCAGCACTATTCTTTCTGTTAAGGATTGCTTTTGCTATTTGGGTCTTTTAATTGTTCCGTATGAATTTTGCATTGCGTCTTCTATTTCCTTGAAGCATCTGGTAGGAATATCGATAGGTATTGCATTGAATTAGTAGATAGCCTTGGGAAGTATTGCCATTTTCACGATGTTTATCCTTCCAATCCAGGAACATGGGAGATTTTTCCACTATCGAATTTATGTTTTGATTTCCTTTTTCAAGTTTATAAAGTTTCATCACAGAGATCCTTAGCTTCTTTGGTTAAGTTACTTCCTAGGTATTTTATTGTTGTGGAGCTATTACAAATGGAGTTGCTTTCCTGATTTCAGCCACACTTTTCTCATTGTTGGAATAGAGAAAAGCCACTGATTTTTTCAGGGTAAATTTTATACCATGTTACATTGCCAAAGTTTAGAATCAGCTTGAAATACTTGGGTGTGGAGACTGTGGTATTCATTAAACACAAGCTAATGTCATCTGCAAAGAGGAAGAGTTTTATTTCATCTTTCCCTATTTGGATCATTTTTATATTTGCCTCTTTTCTTGTTTCTGTAGCTAGTCATTCTAATACTAAATTGAAGAGAAGTGGAGAGAGTGGACATCCTTGTCTTGTTCCTGAGTTAAGAGGAAATGGCTTTAGTTTTTCACCATTAAATTTTATGCTGGCTGTAGGTTTTTGTCATATACAGCCTTTATTGCATTGAGGAATGTTCCCTGGAATCCTAATTTTTCCAGAACCCTCATCACAAAGGGTTATTGAACCTTGTCAAATGCTTTTTCTGCAACTATTGAGATAACCATGTGGTTCTTATCCTTGCTGTTTGTGATGTGATGAATTATACCAGATTATTTGGTTATATTGAACCAACTTTGCATCCCTGAAATGAATCCTGTTTGATCCTGGTGTATGATTTTTAGGATGAATTGTTCAAGTCAATTGGCCAAAATTTTGCTGAGAAGTTTTGCATCAATACTCATCAAAGAAAGAGAACAAAGAAATGGGTCTATAGTTCTCTGGCTTTGATAAGTACCTGCCTGGTTTGGGGATGAGGGTTATGATGGCTTCATAGAATGAGTTCGGTAATGAACTTTTTCCTTCAATTTCATTGAAGAGTTGAAGGAGTATTGGTGTGAACTCTGACATGAAGGCCTTGTAGAATTCCGCTGTAAATCCATCTTGTCCTGAGTTTTTCTGAGATGGGAGGTCTCTTATTACTGTGTGTATTTCAATGCTTGATATGGGCCTGTTAAGCTGGTTTAACTCATCTTGGTTTACTTTCAGCATTACAATATTTGCTAGGAAAACGTCCATTTCTGCCAGGTTCTCTAACTTACTAGTATAAAGGTTTGATAAATATTCCGTTATAATGTTCTGAAGCTTGGTTGTTTCTGTGGTGATGTTTCCATTCTCATCTCTGAGTTTATTTATTTGAGTGTATTCTCTTCTTTTTCTCATAAGATTTGCTAAGGGTCTGTCAAATTTGTTAATATTTCAAAGTAACAATTCTTTATTTTTTTGATTTTTTATGTTTTCATATTTGGATTCTAAATTGTTTAATTCTGATGTAATTTTAATGATTTCTTTCCGTCTACTGTATTGGAGTTTATCTTGCTCCCCTTTTTCAAGGTGGTTTAAATGTTGTTGGTTTCAGATCTCTCCAATTTGTTGATGTAGGAACTCAGAGCTATAAACTTGCCTCTGAGTACTGCCTTTGCTGTGTCCCAGAGGAGCTGGTAATTTGTGTGTTCATTTTTGTTGAATATCATGAACATTTTAATTACGTTTCTCATCTCTTCCATGACACACTGATGATTCAACAGTGTGTTGTTCAGCCTCCATGTCTTACATGACTCTCTTTGGTGGCTTTTGGTGTGGAATTCTAATTTTATTCCCTTGTATTCTAAAAGAATGCAAGGTATTACTTCAATATTTGTGAATTTAGACAAGTTTGATTTGTTACCTAAAATGTGGAATATTTTGGAAAATGTTCCATGTGCTGCTGAGAAAAACATGTATTCTGATGCTGCTGGTTGAAATACTCAGTAGATGTCAGATAAAGCTAGTTGATCTATGCAATTGTTTAGATGTGCAGTTTCTCTATTGAGTTTTTGAAGACTTGCTCTATCTAGTAGTGATAGTAGTGTGTTAAATCCCCCAACATTTAATGTCTTTGTATCTATGTGATCTTTGAGAGAAAGTAGTGTTTCTTGCATAAATTTGGGTTTTCCATTGTTTGGTGAATAGATATTCAGAATTGTAATATCCTCCTGAAGGAGAGATCCCTTAATTAGTATATAATAAACTTTTTTATCTCTTGTGACTAATTTTAATTTGCAGTCAATTTTTTCAGATATTAGGATTGTAACTCCCGCCTCCTTATGGGGGCCATATGCTTGTTAGATTTTTTGTTTGGTTGGTTTGGTTTTGTTTTATTATGAAAATATCATACAGAGGGTTGACAATTACATGGGCAAGATAGTGAGTAAGTTTCTTATCAAGCATTGTTGCCTCATGTTTTGTTTCCCCATAACATCCCTTCCCATTTCCACACCCCCAACCCTACAGGCTCCTACCACCATATCCCCACCCGTCCACACCCCACCCCACTGAATTTGTAAAGTACATTTTTAAATATAACTTCTTGATCATCTTATAATTGTAATGGGTCAACCTGTAAGCCTATTTAAACAGTTGTATTTGATACCTGAGACACAGAGAGTCGGGGACGAAGGAGCCAGACGCAGCGGACGAGCGGATTCTACTCAACACCAACAAGAACCGACAAGGAGCGAACATCTTCATCCTGCTGTTTGCAGACCAGAGACGACCCAGGATCCAAGACTCGGTGTGAGTACAAGCCCGACGTCCTCACTCCTCAGGGAGCAGATGAAGGAAGGCCACCCCTACCCCCCCAGCACCGGTAATCTCCATCTTGGATACCGACAAAGCTCGGAGGAGCTGCTAGCTCCAGCCCAGGCCTTGGAATAAAATGAGTCATTTAGCAGGTAACAAGAACTTAAGGGCGAAGTGACCTGCCAGACTCAGCTCCATCCAGGGAAAAGTCACCCAGCTCAGGCGCCACCCATTGGAGTGCCTTGCCTCACTGGGTAACCAGAGCCAGAGGCTGCCCCTCCCTCTAGCAGCCACCACAATCAATTGAAAAACAGAAACCCTGAGAATGGCTCCAGGCTGGGCGCTGTGAGCTTTATCACAAAATAGCCCCAGGGAAAAGCTACTGTTTGTTGAAAGGCCTCAACTCTACCCAGAACCTAGCCTCATCACCACATCCCCCTCTTTTGTGACTCTCAAAGCAGACCACCCTCCCAGAAAACTAACCTGGGAGGGGGAATCTCAAAATCTTGAGTAAAGCAGAGCATTTTTCTGCCTCTTCCAACCAACCGACTTAAGAAACCAATCAAGCCACAGGACCTCAAGCTGACCAGACACTCCAACAAGAGACTGGTTGCAGACAAAAGGGAGATACAGGATTCTTCCCACTCCTCCCCCCCAAAAAAAAAATCAAGACTTTTTTTTCTTTTTGTTTTTTCTTCTTCTTCTTCTTTTCTTTTATTTTTGCTTGTTTTTTGTTTTTTGTTACCATATATATATATATATATATATATATATATATATATATATATATATATATATATATATATAAATTTTTTCCCTTCTAAAACTTTTATAAATCTTTAATCTTTGCCTCTTCTGAAAAAATAATTGTTTTCCAGTAACTTATTTTTTCTCATCTTATAATTTTTATTTTAGGAATACGTGAATGAGAGTTTTCCTTTCTTTTCTTGTCTTCTTTCTTTCTTTCTTAATTATCTTTTTGTTTTTTATCTAGCTCTACTGAACTTCTGATCTTTTCTTCTCCCTTTCCCATCCTTAAAGCTTTTCACATCTCCTCTATGTCCCTCCCCTTCTCTGAACATATTCACATTCCTCTCTAAATAGACGGTCTTTTAACCTCTATAATAACATTAATTTTTACGTTTCTATTCTTTTTCTGGTCTCTCTTTATTCCCTTTTCCGTCTCTTCTTTTTCTCTCTCTCTCTACTTGCATCCTACCCAACCCATTTCCTGCACTGTGATTAGGACATAGTTAACTCTCCCTGTGCCTCCCCACACCAATCTATTCCTATTTTTTACCCACATATCTCCCTAATCCTAATAATTTCTGGTTTTCCAAATTCTTTTCTGCGGTTCGAAGTCCTTTAACATATAGTCGTTTGATGTTGAATAGATGTATCTGTTGAACTAGATTGTATCTGTAGACTATTGACTGTACAAATGCAAACTTTGGTTGATGGTTGCCTTAAGATAGTGTTCTAGAACAAAACTGGTGCAATCTTTATCTCAAATGGGCCGAGTAAGCCGGAAAAACACAAGAAAAATGGCAAATTCGGGTATCTCATTTCCCAATCTTGATAATCAGGGATTAGAACAGATAAGGAATAATCCAGAGGAGAGTTCCCAAATAGCTCTACAAACACTAATAGCAAACATGATAAATGAGAAGTTTGACAATGTACAAAGGACTCTGTATGAGCGTGATAGGGAGAGAGAGGAGGCATCCCAGAAGTTTATACAGGAATAACATAAGCGTGAGGAAGCTTCTCAAAAACTGATACAGGATTTGCGTGAACAACTTGAGAACACTCAAAGAGAAAGAGAGGAATGGCTTGAGCAGGCAGAGAATACTCAAAGAGAACTGCAGGAAGCCCAGAGAAGGGAGAAAACTAATCAAAGAGTAATTCACGAATTAAGAGACCAGGTAGAGAATACACAAAGATCACTAAAGGCATTCAGGGAATCCATTAACAAAGAGCTGAAGGAAGTCAGGGAGACCACAAAGGGAATGCTGAATGGAACCCAACAGAAGGAATGGGAGTCCAAAGAAACCATAACCAATCAACTAAGTGATTTGAGAACAAACACTGAACACCAAATTAAGGAAGTAAAGAAATTCATACAAGACCTAAAACAGAGCTTCAACAAAGAACTTGAAGCCATCAAAGCTGACCAATTAGAAGGAAAAGAGATAAAAAACAAAGTAGAGAGTCTTGACAGCAGGTTAGACCATGCAGAAGATCGAATCTCAGGGATTGAAGACAGCCTAGATATTATAGAGAAAGAACATACAACCATCCAAGACAAGTCCAAGAAATATGATAGGTCTATCCAACACCTCGAAGACACCATCAGAAGGCCCAATCTAAGGATAATGGGTGTAGAGGAGCACCTAGAAACAGAAGTTAATGGTCTAGGAAATTTGTTTACCAGGATCCTAGCAGAGAACTTCCCAAACATACAAAAAGATAGGCCTATTCAGATACAAGAAGCTTTTAGAACCCCAAATAGACCAGACCAGAATAGGACATCCCACCGTCACATTATAATCCACACAGGATCAACCCAGACCAAGGAAAAGATCCTTAAAGCTGTCAAGGAGAAAAGGGTAATCACCTATAAAGGGAAAACAATTAGAATAACCTCAGATTTCTCAGCAGAGACAATCAAAGCAAGAAGAGCCTGGAATGACGTATGCCATGCCCTAAAAACAAACAATTATCAACCAAGAATACTGTACCCAGCTAAACTCTCCTTCATAACTGAAGGCCAAATAAAAACCTTCCATAGCAAAGAAAAATTGAAACAATACATCTCCACCAAACCAGCCCTGCAAAAATTCTTAAAGATGTCCTACACATAGAAAACCAACAAGAACGCAACAAAGGCCAAGAAACTGCACCCAAACTGAGAATCCAAGAACCTTAGGAAGAACCCAGTTTTCACAGCCCCCAAGAAGGTGGATAACATGGCAGGAACTCCCAAATACCTCTCAGTCCTATCTCTTAACGTTAACGGACTGAACTCTCCAATTTAGCGACATAGACTGTCTAGTTGGATTAAAAAACAAGACCCTTCTATCTGTTGCCTGCAGGAGTCACATATTGCCCGTAAAAACAAACATATTATCAAGGTTAAAGGCTGGAACAAATTCTACCAAGCAAACGGCCCTTATAAACAGGCGGGAGTTGCAATCCTAATATCAGATAAAATACACTTCAAATTAAAATTCGTGAGAAGAGATAAAGAAGGTCGCTACATACTAATTAAAGGATCTCTCCTTCAGGAGGATATTACAATTCTAAATATCTATTCGCCAAACAATGGAGCACCCAAATTTATCAAAGAAACACTACTTTCCCTCAAATCCCATATAGATCCAAAGACATTAATTGTTGGGGATTTTAACACACCACTCTCCCCACTAGATATATCAACTCGGCAAAAACTCAACAGAGAAACCGCAGATCTAAACAGCTGCATAGATCAACTAGACTTAACAGACATTTACCGAACATTTCACCCAGCAGCATTAGAATACACGTTCTTCTCAGCAGCACATGGAACGTTTTCTAAAATAGACCACATTTTAGGCCACAAAGCAAACTTTTCTAAATTCAGAAACATTGAAGTTATACCTTGCATTCTCTCTGACCACAATGGAATAAAATTAGAACTCAACACCAAAAGCCACCAAAGAAAGTCCGGTATCACATGGAGGCTGAACAACACACTGCTGAATCATGAGTGGGTCATGGAAGAGATTAGAAAGGAAATTCAAATGTTCATGCTATTCAACAAAAATGAACACACAAATTACCAGCTCCTCTGGGACACAACAAAGGCAGTACTCAGAGGCAAGTTTATAACTCTGAGCTCCTACATCAACAAATTGGAGAGATCGGAAACTAACAATTTAATGACACATCTAAACCTCCTGTAAAAAGAACAGCAAGATAAACCCCAATCCAGTAGACGGAAAGAAATAATCAAAATTAAATCAGAATTAAATGAATTAGAATCCAAAAAAACTATAGAAAGAATCAACAAAACAAAGAGTTGGTTCTTCGAAAAACTTAACAAAATTGACAGACCCTTAACAAATCTTATCAGAAAAAGAAGAGCACACCCAAATTAATAAACTCAGAGATGAGAATGGAAACATCACCACGGAAACAACCAAGATTCAGAACATTATAAGGGAATACTTCTCAAAACTTTATGCTAATAAGTTTGAGAACTTGACAGAAATGGACCTTTTCCTAGCAAATATTGACATGCCAAAACTAAACCAAGATGAGTTAAGCCAGCGTAACAGGCCCATATCAAGCATTGAAATAGAAACAGCAACAAGAGACCTCCCAGCTAAGAAAAGTCCAGGACCAGATTGTTTTACAGCGGAATTTTACAAGGCCTTCAAAGCAGAGCTCACACCAATACTCCTCCAACTCTTCAATGAAATTGAAAGAGAAAGCTCACTACCAAACACATTCTATGAAGCTATCATAACCCTCATCCCAAAACCAGGCAGGGACTCATCAATGAAAGAGAACTATAGACCCATTTCTTTGATGCACATTGATGCAAAATTTCTCAACAAAATTTTGGCCAATCGACTTCAACAATTCATCCAAAAAATCATACACCATGATCAAACAGGATTCATTTCAGGGATGCAAAGCTGGTTCAATATACGCAAATCAATTAATATTATTCACCACATCAACAGAAGCAAGAATAAGAACCACATGGTCATCTCAATAGATGCAGAAAAAGCATTTGACAAGATCCAACACCCCTTTATGATGAAGGTTCTGGAAAAATTAGGAATCCATGGAACATTCCTCAATACAATAAAGGCTGTATCTGACCAACCTACAGCCAGCATTATACTCAATGGTGAAAAACTAAAGCCATTTCCTCTTAACTCAGGAACAAGACAAGGATGCCCACTCTCTCCACTTCTCTTCAATCTAGTATTAGAATGCATAGCTACAGCAATAAGACAAGATGCAGACATAAAGGGGATCCAAATAGGGAAAGAAGAAATAAAACTCTCCCTCTTTGCAGATGACATGATCTTGTATTTAAAGAATCCCATAGACTCCACTCCCAAATTACTCAAGCTGATTCAAAACTTTGGCAAAGTAGCAGGTTATAAAATTAACCCCAAAAATCAATGGCTTTTCTTTATGCCAACAATGAGAAAAGTGTGGCTGAAATTAGGAAAGCAGCTCCATTTGTAATAGCCCCATAAAAAATAAAATACCTAGGAATTAACTTAACCAAAGTAGTGAAGGACCTCTATGATGAAAACTTTAAAATCTTGAAAAAGGAAATCAACACAGAACTTAAAAAATGGCAAAACCTCCCATGCTCCTGGATTGGAAAGATTAACATCGTGAAAATGGCAATACTTCCCAAGGCTATCTACAAATTCAATGCGATACCTATCAAAATTCCACCCTCATTCTTCAAGGAAATAGAGGAGGCAATCCAAACATTCATATGGAACAATAAAAGACCCCGAATAGCAAAAACGCTCCTCAACGGAAAGAACACTGCTGGAGGAATATCAATACCAAATTTCAAACTCTACTATAAAGCCATAGTAATCAAAACAGCTTGGTATTGGCATAAGAACAGACCTCAGGACCAATGGAATAGAATTGAAAACCCAGAAATGAACCTACAGACCTATAGCCATCTAATCTTCGATAAGGAAGCTAAAACAATAGAATGGAAGAAAGACAGCCTCTTCAGTAAATGGTGCTGGCAAAATTGGTTAACTACATGTAGAAAACTAAAGCTAGATCCTTATATATCACCCTGCACCAGAATCAACTCCAAATGGATCAAAGACCTTGAACTCAAAGCAGACATTCGGAAAACATTACAGGATGGAATAGGAGAAACCCTAGGTCTCCTTGACTCAGGTCGAAATTTTCTGAATAGAGTCCCGGAAGCACAACAAATCAAAGAAAGTTTGGACAAATGTGATTGCATAAGATTGCAGAGCTTCTGTAGGGTAAATGACATAGCTGGCAAGATCAATAGAAAGCCCACTGATTGGGAGAAGATCTTTACTAGCCATACAACGGACAAGGGTCTCATATCTAAAATATACTTGGAACTCAAAAAATTAAACCACCCAACAACAAATCCTCAAAGAAACAACTGCCCAATAAATAAGTGGGCGAAAGTCTTAAAGAGAAGCTTCTCTGAAGAAGAAAGTAGGATGGCCAATAGACACATGAAGAAATGTTCAACATCCCTAGCCATAAAAGTAATGCAAATCAAAACAACATTGAGATATCACCTCACTCCAGTTAGAACAGCAAAAATGAAGAACTCTAACAACAACAGATGCTGGAGGGGATGTGGACAGAAAGGAACCTTACTTCATTGTTGGTGGGGATGTAAACTTGTTCAACCACTTTGGAAAGCAGTATGGAGGTTCCTCAAAAGACTTCACATAGATCTCCCCTATGGTCCAGCAATCCCACTTTTGGGCATTTACCCAAATGTTTACAAACAAGACCACACTAAAGCTACCAGCACAACTATGTTTATTGCAGCATTATTTTCCATAGCTAAGATATGGAACCAACCCAGATGCCCCTCAGTAGATGAATGGATCAAGAAAATGTGGTATATATACACAATGGAATTCTATGCCTCCATCAGAAAGAATGACATTTCCCCATTTGTTAGGAAATGGAAAGGTTTGGAAAAAATTATATTAAGTGAAGTAAGCCAAGCCCAAAGAAGCATAGGTCCCATGGTTTCCCTTATTTACAATATCTAGTATAGGTATGAGTCAAGCGGAAAAGGTCAGATAATGTGATGTTAGGAAAATGAACCCTTAAATATGTATTTTAATGTTTTCGTTTCTTTCATGCATGTGTTTCTAATGCATTTATAAGATTATTTCTTTGTTGCTTTGTATGTCCCTCCCCCACAGTGTAACCCCCGCTTTCACTATATTTGATGTCAGTATAACATGTGGAGGAGATGGGGACAAACAAGTCGTTTAAGGATTCAGGTGGACCTTTTGCAACAATGAGAAGTACAAAATGTCATGTCAAAACCAGCTTTACAATGTCGGTTTGGGGGGGGAGGGGGTATAATTGGGTGGGGGGAGGGGGGTAAAATTGGGTGGGGGGAGGGGGGAGGCGGGGAAGGGAAGTGAAGGGTAAACAAAGGAGGAGGCTGCAATGCTTGGTAAGAAATGTATGCATTATCCTGCCCATGTAATTGTAGCCCCTCTGTACAGTATGTTCTCAAGTAAAATAAAATACAATTAAAAAAAAATAAAGAGTTGTATTTTTTTCCATTTCCTTCCACAAAATATATCAACACTGGAAAGCAGGGCTTATACTCTGGGGGATATACATACCAAGCAACAAATAAATCATCTTATAAACATCTTAGAACCAATCACAGGAAATTAAAAAATTGAATCCTTAACATGCGGTTCATTTAACTTAACATCAAGTTGTCTGACAGTTTTTATTTGTCTCACACATATACTAGTTATTGCAAATAAGGGAAACCATAGGATCTATATTTCTTTGGGACTGGCTTACTTCACTTAATATAATTTTTCCAAGTCATTCCATTTCCTAACAAATGAGTCAATGCCATTCTTTCTGATGGAGGCATAGAATTCCATTGTGTATGTATACCACATTTTCTTGATCCATTCATCTACTAAGGAGCAACGGGGTTGGTTCCATATGTTAGCTATGGTAAATAATGCTGCAATAAACATAGTTGTGCTGGTAGTTTTAGTATGGTCTTGTTTGTGATCATATGGTTAAATGCACAAAAGTGGGATTGCTGGGTCACACGGGCGCTCTATGTGGAGTCTTTTGAGTAATATCCATAGCATTTTCCAAAGTACATGAACATGTTTACACTCCCACAAACATTGCAGTAATTTTCCATTCTGTTCAAATCCCCTCCAGCATCTTCAAAACTTTGGCAAAATAACAGAATATAAAATTAACCCTCAAAAATCAATGGTTTTTCTGTATGCCAACAATGAGAAAAGTGTGGCTGAAATCAGGAAAGCAACTCCATTTGTAATAACCCCACAAAAAAAATCAAATGCCTAGGAATTAATGTAATGAAAGAAGTGAAGGGCCTCTATGATGAAAACTTTAAAAATCTGAAAAAGGAAATGAAAACGGATGTTAGAAAGTGGGAAAACCTCCCATGCTCTTTGAATGGATAGATCAACATCCTGAAAATGGCAATACTCCCCAAGGCTATCTACAAATTCAATGCGATACCTATGAATATTCCAATCTCATTCTTCAAGAAAATAGTAGAGGAACTCCAAAAATACATATGGAACAATTAAAGACCCCAAATAGCAAAAACAATCCTTAACAGAAAGATTAGCGCTGGAGAAATATCAATACCAAATTATAAACCCTCCTACAAAGTTATAGTAATCAAAACAGCTTGGTACTGGCACAAGAACAGACCTCAGGACCAATGGAATAGAATTGAAAACCCAGAAATGAACCCACAGACCTATAGCCATCTAATCTTAGATAAGGGAGCTCAAAATATAGAATGGCAGAAAGACAGCCTCTTCAGTAAATGATGTAGCAAAATTGGTTAATCACTTGTAAAAAACTAAAGCTAGATCCTTATATATCACCCTGCACCATAATCAACTCCAAATGGATCAAAGACCTCGGAGTCAAGCAGATACTCTGAAAATATTACAGGATGGAATAGGAGAAACCCTAGGTCTCCTTGGCACAGGTTGAAATTTTCTTAATAGAGCCCCAGAAACACAACAAATCAATGAAAGGTTGGACAAAGTGGATTGCATGAAATTGCAGAGCTTCTTCTCGGCAAAGGATATAGCTAGCAAGATCAATAGAAAGCCCATGGATTGAGAGAAGATATTTACTATCCATACAATGAACAAGAGTCTCATATCTAAAATATACCTGGAACTCAAAAAATTAAATCCCCAACAAATCCTCAAAGAAACAACTGTACGATAAATAAATGGGTGAAAGACTTAAAGAGAAACTTCTCTGAAGAGGAAAGAAGGATGGCCAGTAGACACATGAAGGAATGCTAAACCTCCCTAGCCATAAAAGAAATGCAAATCAAAACAACATTGTGATACCACCTCACCAAAATGAGAATGCTTGGTACATTTTGTTCTAGTCTTTCACTTTCAAAATATATTTGTTTTTATGGGCATGGTGTGACTCCTGAAGGTAGCATATAGAATAAACTTGCTTTGTAATCCAATTAGATAATCTATGTGGCTTAATTGGAGAGTTAAGCCCATTAATGTTGAAACATATGACTGAGAGGATTTTATGAGTTCCTGCCATGTTATCCAACTTCTTGGGCGCTGAGGCAACTGTGTTCTTCTTATGGTTCTTGGATTCTCACTTTTTGTGCGGTTTCTTTGCTCTTATTGTGGTCTTGTTGGTTTTCTATGTGAGGAAATCTTTAAGTATCTTTTGTAAGGTTGGCTTGTTGGAGATATATTATTTCAGCTTTTCTTTGCTATGGAAAATTATTATTTGACCTTCGGTTATGAAGGAGAGTATAGCTGGGTACAGTATCTTGGTTGATAGTTGTTTGTCTTTAGGACATGGTATACATCATTCCAGGCTCTTCTTGCTTCAATTGTCTCTGCTGACAAATCAGAGATTATTCTAATTGGTTTCCATTTATAAGTGGTTTATCTTTTCTCCTTGACAGCTTTAAGGATCTTTTCCTTGGTCTGAATTGATCCTCTGAGGATTTTAATGTCATGGTGGAATGTACTGTTATGGTCTGGTCTATTTGGGGTTCTAAAATCTTCTTGTATCTGAATAGGCCTAACTTTTTGCATGTTTGGGAAGTTCTCTGCTAACATCCTGTTAAATGAATTTCCTAAACCATTAACTTCTGTCCCTACGGGCTCCTCTATACCCATTATCCTCAGATTAGGACTTTTGATGGTGTCTTCCAAATGTTGAATAGATCTTTTATAATACTTGGATTTGTCTTGCATAGTTGTATGTTCTTTCACTATAATATCTAGGCTATCTTCAATCCCCTTGATTGTATCTTCTACATGATCAAATCTACTGTCAAGACTTTCTACTTTGGTTTTTATTTCTTTTCCTTCTAATTGGTCAGCTTTGATGGCTTCAAATTCATTGTTGGAACTTTGTTTTAATCTTGTATAAACTTTTTACTTCCTTAATTTGGTGTTCAGAGTTTATTCTCAAATCACTTAGTTGATTGGCTATGTTTCCTTGGATTCCCATTCCTTCTGTAGGGCTCCATTCAGCATTCCATTTGTGATCTCCGTGAATTCCTTCAGCTGTCTGTTTGTGGATTCCATGAATGCTTCTATTGATCTTTGTCTAGTGTCATCCCACTCTCACAATGCCTCTATTAGTCTTTGATTAGCTTCCTCATCTTCACACAATTCCTGTAGTTCTCTTTGACTGTTCTCAGCCTCCTCATGCAATTCCTGTCTTTCTCTTTGACTGTTCTCAGCCTGTTCACACAATTCCTTAATTTCTCTTTGACTGTTCTAAACCTGTTCACTCAAGTCCTGTATCAATCTTTGAGTAGCTTAATCACGTTCACGAGATTCCTGTATTATCCTTTGCTTTGCCTCCTCTCTCTCCTCATTATGTTCGCACTGAGTCCTTCGCAGATTTTAAATCTTTTAATTCACCATGTTCACCAGTAGTATTTGTAGATCTTTTTAGGAACTCTCCTCTGGATTATTCATGAATTGTTATGTTACCAGATGTCATGAGTGGGACTTGAGATACCCAGACCTGCCATTTTTCTTGTGTTTTGCTGGCTTGTTCTG
Source organism: Dipodomys merriami (assembly GCF_024711535.1). Lineage (NCBI taxonomy): Eukaryota > Metazoa > Chordata > Mammalia > Rodentia > Heteromyidae > Dipodomys > Dipodomys merriami. Next base: position 574,793 of record NW_027206098.1, on the reverse strand, counting down.
CCCATTTTGTATGAAAGTAACACCAATTTTGTGCCAGAACACTGTTTTAAGGCAAGCATCAACCAAAGTACTGTAGTTGCACCATCAAAATGGCTGCAGATACAATCTAGTTAATCAGATACGATCTATTCAACATCAAACAACTATGGATTTATGGGCTAAAAATAGCAAATATAAATTTGGCAAACCAGAAATTTTTAGGTTTAAGGAGAAATGTGTTGAAAAATAGGATTAGAGGGATGTAGAGAGGTAAAAAAAGAGTGAATTTAACCAAATCCTTATCGCAGAGAGGGAAATGGATTGGACAGAATGATACGAGAGTGAGTAAAACAAACAAAAAAAACAAGAAAAAAATGGAAAAACAAAAATTTAAATTTAAAAATGAAACACGTAAAAATTATATAAGTTTAAAGAAGTGATGTTGAGAGAAGAAAAGGATAGGATGAGAAGAGGGGAGAGATAGAAAGAGGTATGAAAAACTAAAAAATAAAATTTCCTAAAATTAGTTACTTGAAAATTATATAGGTATAAAGATATAATACTGCTAATGAAGAACTTACGCCTGAGGTTGTCAATTGAGTGATAAACTTCTGGATTAAGTATGTACACAATGGGGCATAAGGTCTAATAATCAATGGCAGGTATATATCTGGGGCTGAGCAGAACAGCAATTAAGTCATGTAAAAAAGGAAAAAAAATAGAAAAAATGAAAAGAATTAAAAAAGGACTAAAAGGTCAAAAAATAAAAAAAACATACACACACACAACTAAAAATTTATGAGAGAAAAAATAGATTAATAGAAAAAGTATTTTTCAAAAAAATTAAAAACGGTAAAAAAAAGAGTTCTTTGATTTCTTTTTGGTGGGGGAGGGTGAGAATCGGAAAATCCTGTATCTCCACTGTGTCCCTAACCAGTCTCTTGGTGGAGTCTCTGGTCTGCTTGTGGTGGTTGTTTTTCCACTGGCTTGATTGGTTTCTTAAGTTAGTTTGTTTGAGCAGGCAGAAAAATGCTCTGCATTACCCAGGATTTTGTGATCTGCCTCCCAGGCTAGTTCAGTGTGAGGGCAATCTACTTTGAGTATCACAAAAGAGGGAGATGGCTGTTTCCTCTAGTTTGGAGGTGCTGTGATGAGGCTAGGTTCTGGGTAGGGTTGAGGCCTTTCAGCAAACAGTAGTTTTTCCTGAAGGGTTAGCTCCTGAGACATTCACAGAGGTCAGCCTAGAGACATTCTTAGGTTTTTTGTTTATTAAATTTCAATTGATTGTCTAGGCTGCTGTAGGGAGGGGCAGCCTCTGACTCTGTTTACCCAATGTAGAAAGTCACTGCTCTGGAGGCTGAGCAATCTCTGTTTGGGATGTGTGACTTTGCCCTTGGTGGAGTTGAGTCTGGCAGGTCAGGTCAGGTTCCTGTGAGCAGTTAAATGACTCTTTTATTTTCGACCAAGGCCTGAGTTGGAGGTAGTTGCTCAGTGGGGCTTTGTCAGGATCAAAGATGGAGATCTCTGGTGATGGGGGAGGGGTGGCCTTCCCTCCTTTGCTCGTTGAGGAGTAAGGATGTCAGGGTTCTACTCACATCACAGTCTTGGATCCTGGGCCGTCTCTGTTCAGTGATCTGCAGGATGAAGATATCTGCTCCTTGTCAGTTATAGCTGGTGTTGAGCAGAATCTGCTCTCCTGCTGCTTCTGGCGTCTTTGTCCTGGACTCTCTCAGGTTTTAGTTTAGTTTTGTTTTGTTTTTAAATTGTGAAAATACCATACAGAGAGGTTACAGTTACATGGGCAAGGTAATGTGTGCATTTCTTATCAAGCGTTGTTGCGTGCTCCTTTGTTTCACCTTCCCATCCCTTCCCATCTACCCCCACCTCCCAGCCAAAGTTGTAAAGTTCATTTTTCGATATAACACCTTGTATATTTCATTGTTGCAATGAGTCCACCTGTATCCCTATTTAAACAAGTTGTTTTTTTTCCCTTCCCCTCCACAAATTATACCAACATAAACTACAATGAAAGCAGGGGTTATGCCGTGGGGGAGGGATATACAAAGAACAAAGAAATCATCTTATAAATATGTTAGAAATAATACCAAGGGGAGAAAAACATTTGAATACTTATCTTGACATTCTTATTTCCAATAAACCACCAGCAACTGGAAGTAGACCTATGTCTCAAGCTGTAGAGCTCTCGCCTTGAGCTGAAGAGCACAGGGATAGCACTTAAGCCCAGAGTTCAAGCCACATGACTTACCAAAAAAATATGTCTACATATATATATATATGTATATATATATATGATGAAATGAATTACATTTAAAATTAAATAAATATTTAAGATACACATTTAAATCATAACTAAATAAATAATACTTTTATATTATATACATATATTTAGATATATAAAATCATATTGTAACTGTATGTTTATAAATATATTTGTAATTTATTTCCAAATAGTACATCTGAAGATTTTGGGGAAAATGTAGAGTTTCTAAAGACTTACTACTGACCAATCATATTTTTCACTAATAAAAAATGTCTAGAGTACTAAGACAATGATTATGAAACAGAGTAGCTTTTTATTCCTTATGATTTTGGATTAGAAACATCTACTTTGTTGGTATGAAACCTAAAAAATATGATCTTGAAATCACACTCAACAAACTGGACTTATACATTAATTTATCAACTTACAGGTCGTAAACTTTTATTTCAATCCTGTTTCTCACAGTGTCCATTTCCCTAGAGTCAGCTACAGGTACAAACATGCATGCATTTTCATGCTCACATACACACCCATACTCATATGACATACTAAATGTAAAACTGTAATAAAAAATAATATTGATACTGAAAAAGAACTCCTTTGCAAATGTAATTAAATTTTACTTTTTGAATATAATGCATTATTGAAATACTAATGAAAGAGCAGCTGAGAGGATGTTTGAAATACTAGAGTGCCTGCCTAAAGAGCATGTTTCTCAGTCCTAACATCATTATTTCCATCCTTCCTTCTCCCACATAAAAAACATAAGTAGTTACAGACTCAACCTACATGTTCCTTAATCACTGATTGACTAAAGAAATTATAATATATATGCATATATGCACAATGATATATTATTTAGTCACACATAATAATGAAATAATTTCATCGTCAAGAAAATAGTTAGAACTGGAAACCTTCATATTAAAGCAATATGCCATAGTGTGAAAAACAAATACTAGATTTCTCATATGCAGACTCTAGACTCAGAAAATAAAATGAATGACTCAGGTGTAAAAGTTGGAAAGTATTAAATTTGGAAAAAAGAAAGAGAGGAGATTAAGAGAAATATTGTGGAGTAAATATATTCAAATATTTTATGTTAGTATGATGACAGAATAAAACGTGACTATAAATATAGGATAATGAAATTAATAAAAGGAATATAATTTACCAAGCTACATTATATGGACAGATGTATATAACACAATAAAATACTTTGTGAAATTAATATTTGTTAATAAACAAAAATTCATTGAAGATGTTATAGATTCCTATGTTAATTTCCATTTTTTGCTCAGTTGTTTTCTTGATAAAATAGAAGGAGATATTGGTTTTGCTCATTTAGAAAGACAATCTTGTCCAATTAGCATTAAAGTTATCTACTTCATTACTGTCAATGTGAAATTGTACAATCAAATTAATAATTATATTAGAATATTTCCAATGCACTCTTCAAAATATTATCCCTATAGGTATATACTTTTTTCAATTTATTGAATATGTTTTCCTTACTTAATTACTATGTACCATTTTCTGAATGTAGTTTGGTATATGCAACTAAGACATATTATAGCTGACCAGGAAAACAATTATTCAAAGAGTTCTATCAAAAATGCTTATAACGAAAAAAAGGAGGTAAATACAAATTATGTATATTTGAAGACAATACTTGGTTAGTCTTCTTCTCACATTCCCCATTCCCTTCTTGAGAATAATATACATTGTAAGGAAATATTTATAATGTTTTGGAGAAATAGCTTGACTTTAAACTAATGAGTTACTCTATGAGGCATATTGTTTACTTTATGTCAAGAAAAGCTAAATTCTTACCTTATCATTTTCTTAGGTTTTATACTGAAGTTTAATATCTGTTGGATGACAGGTAAAGATATAAACATTTTTTAACTGTGGCTAAATTTAGGTTGAGGAATCTAGGTACACCTGTACTCCTGCAGGTAGGCCTCATCATAATGAGACCATGAAATCAAAATGTTAACCACTGCTTCATGAAATCTTGCTTATGAGATTTTGTGTATTATAAACAGTGGTTATTAGCATTTGTTTTGTAATCAGCATCATTTCATGAGTTAGTAAATGAAGTGAGACATTATACTCAAAACAAAATTTAAGGAGGCATCCAAAATTAATTACCAAAATATACATCATTTAACACAATGTTTTTAAGATGCGAGCTAAAGTAAATAATTTAAGAAAAAAATCAACATATAAAAGAAATACAGAATACAGAGTATGACGGATTTTTCTTTTACCTCTGTTGCAATATGGCTTGCATGATGACTTTTCTGGTAATATGTTTAATTAGGTCTTGATATTTAGTTAAAGTTATGTTATTTTGTATATTCATTTGTCAGATAAAAAAGGAAATGAATTTCATGCCAGTGTCAACATCCATAATGATGTTACAGTTGTATCCTGCTACTCCCAAATACCACTTAGTCCTAACTCTCAACATTAATGGACTTAACTCTCCAATTAAGCAACATAGACTGTCTAGTTGGATTAAAAAGCAAGATTCCTTTATCTGCTGCCTTCAGGAGTAACACCTTGATCATACAAACAAACAACTTTTGAAAGTGAAAGGCTCGAACAAAATCTACCCAGCAAATGACTCCTATAAACACGTAGGAGTTTCAATCCAAATATCAGATGAAATAGACTTCAAATTAAAATTAATGAGAAGAGATTACCAAAGTCGCTACATAATAATTAGGGGATCTTCCCTCCAGGATATTATTACAATTATAAATGTATATTTGCCAAAGAACAGAGCACGAAAATTTATCCAAGAAACACTGCTTTCCCTCATACCTCACATAGATGCAAAGACATTAATTGCTGGCGACTTTAAAAAACCACTATCCTGACTTTGTAGATCAACTCGTCAAAAAACTCAATAGAGAAACTGCACATCTAAACAACTGCATAGATCAGCTAGATTTAACAGACATCTACCGAATATATCACCCAGCAGCATCAGAATACACCTTTTTTTCAGCAGCACACAGAATATTTTCCAAACAGACCAAAAACCAATCTTGTCCAAATTCAGAAATATTAAATTTATACCATTCATTCTCCCAGACCACAACGGAATAACGTTAGAACTCAACACCAAAATCCACCAAAGAACTTCCTGTAACACGTGAAGGCTGAACAACACACTGTTGAATCACCAGTGGGTCATGGAAGAGATGAGAAAGGAAATTAAAATGTTCATGATATTCAACAAAAATGAACACATAAATTACCAGCTCCTCTGGGACACAGCAAAGGCAGTACTCAGAGGCAAGTTTATAGCTCGGAGTTCCTACATCAACAAATTGGAGAGATCTGAAACAAACAATTTAATGAGACATCTGAACCGCCTTGAAAAAGAGGAGCAAGATAAACGCCAATACAGTAGATGGAAAGAAATCATAAAAATTACATCAGAATTAAACAAATTAGAATCCAAATATGAAAACAGAAAGAACCAAAAAAAACCCAAAGAAATGGTATTTTGAAAAATTAACAAATTTGACAGACCCTTAGCAAATCTTATGAGAAAAAGAAGAGAATACACTCAAATAAATAAACTCAGAGATGAGAATGGAAACATCACCACAGAAACAACCAAGCTTCAGAACATTATAACGGAATATTTATCAAACCTTTATACTAATAAATTAGAGAACCAGGCAGAAATGGACGTTTTCCTAGCAAATATTGTAATGCTGAAAGTAAACCAAGATGAGATAAACCATCTTAAGAGGCCCATATCAAGTATTGAAATAGACACAGTAATAAGAGACCTCCCATCTCAGAAAAGCCCAGGACAAGATGGATTTACAGCGGAATTCTACAAGGCCTTCATGTCAGAGCTCACACCAATACTCCTTCAACTCTTCAATGAAATTGAAGGAGAAAGTTCATTACCGAACTCATTCTATGAAGCCATCCCCAAACCAGGCAGGGACTCATCAAAGAAAGAGAACTATAGACCCATTTCTTTGTTCTCTTTCTTTGATGAGTATTGATGCAAAACTTCTCAGCAAAATTTTGGCCAATTGACATGAACAATTCATCCTAAAAATCATACACCAGGATCAAACAGGATTCATTTCAGGGATGCAAAGTTGGTTCAATATAACCAAATAATCTGGTATAATTCATCACATCACAAACAGCAAGGATAAGAAACACATGGTTATCTCAATAGTTGCAGAAAAAGCATTTGACAAGGTTCAATAACCCTTTGTGATGAGGGTTCTGGAAAAATTAGGATTCCAGGGAACATTCCTCAAGCAATAAAGGCTGTATATGACAAACTTACAAACTACAGCCAGCATAAAACTTAATGGTGAAAAACTAAAGCCATTTCCTCCTAACTCAGGAATAATATAAGGATGTCCACTCTCTCCATTTCTCTTCATTTTAGCATTAGAATGCCTAGCTACAGCAATAAGACAAGATGCAAACATAAAAGAGATCCAAATAGGGAAATATGAAGTAAAACTCTCCCACTTGCAGATGACATGATCTTCTCTTTAAAGAATTGCACGCACTCCACTCCTAAATAACTCAAGCTGATTTTAAACTTTGGAAAAGTAGCAGGGTATAAAATTAACCCTCAAAAATCAATGCCTTTTCTGTATGCCAACAATGAGTAAAGTGTGGCTGAAATCAGGAAAGCAACTCCATTTGTAATAGCCCCACAAAAAATAAAATACCTAGGAATTAACTTAACCAAAGAAGTGAAGGACCTCAATGATGAAAACTTTAAAAACTTTAAAAAGGAATCAAAACAGAAATTAGAATGTGGCAAAACCTCCCATGCTCCTGGATTGGAATTATCAACATCATGAAAACGGAAATCCTTCCCTAGGCTATCTACAAATTCAATGTGATACCTATCAATATTCCAACCTCATTTTTCAAGGAAATAGAAGAGGCAATCCAAAAGTTCATATGGAATAATAATAAGAAGAACCCAAATAGCAAAATGATCCTTAACAGAATGAACAGTGCTGGAGGAATATAAATATCAAAATATGAACTCTACTACAAAGCTATAGTGATCAAAACAGCTTGGTCCTGACACAAGAACAGACTTCAGGATAGATGGAATAGAATTGAAAACCCAGAAATGAACCTACAGACCTATAGCACTGTAATCTTCAATAAGGGTGCTAAAAACAAGAATATAAGAAAGACAGCCTCTTCAGTAAATGGTACTGGCAAAATTGGTTAATCACTTGTAGAAAACTAAAGCTACATCCTTATATATCACCCTGAATCAGAATCAACTCCAAATGGATCAAAGAACTCAGAGTTAAAGCAGACACTGTGAAAACATTACAGGATGTCGTAAGAGAAACCCTAGGTCTCCTTTGCACAAACCAATATTTTCTTAATAGAGACCCAGAAATACAACAAATCAAAGAAAGGTGGAACCAATGGGATTGCATGAAATTGCAGAGCTTCTGAATGGCAATGGATATAGCTAGCAAGATCAATAGAAAGCCCATTGATTGGGAGAACTTCACTAGCCATACATCGGACAAGGGTCTCATATCTAAAATATACCTGGATCTCAAAAAATTAAATCCCCCAACAAATCCTCAAAGTAACAACTTGCCAATAAATAAGTGGACTAAATACTTAAAGAGAAACTTCTCTGAATACGAAAGAAGGATAGACAATAGACACATGAAGAAATGCTCAACCTCCCTAGCAAGAAAAGAAATGCAAATGAAAACCACATTGTGATACCACCTCACCGCAGTTAAAATGGTTATAATCAAGAACCCTAATAACAACAAATGCTGGATGTGATGTGAGCAGAAGGGAACCTTACTGCATTGTTGGTGGGAGTAGAAAATTGTTCAACCATTTTGGAATTTGTTATGGAGATTCCTCAGAAGACTCCACATAGAGCTCCCCTATGACTCAGCAATCCCACTTTTGGGCATTTACTCAAATGATCACAAACAAAACCATACTAAAGCTACCAGCATCACTATGCTCATGGCAGCATTATTTACTATAACTAAGATAGGGGACCAATCTAGACATATTCTTGATTGGATCAAGAAGACGTGATATATATACACAATGGACATTGCCCCATTTGTTAGGAAATGGAAAGATTGGAAAAAATTATATTAAGTGAAGTAAGTCCCAAAGTGAGTCCCAAAGAAACATATATCCCATGGTTTCCCTTATTTGCAATAACTAATATATGTCTGAGACAAACAGAAACTGTCAAACAGGTTGTTGTTTGGAGAAATGAATCCCAAGATACGGATTCAAAAGTTTTTTTTTCTTTCTTGTTATTGTTTACAACATGTTTATAAGATGATTTGTTTGTTGCTTTGTATGTACTTCCCCCAGGCTATAAGTGCTGCTTTCACTGTATTTGATGTTGATATAATTTTTGGAGGGAATGGGAAAAACAAACTGTTTGGATGCATTTTACAACAATGAGATGTATAAGATGTTATGTCGATAAACGAACTTTACAACTTTGGTGGAGTGTGCGGAGAGGTTGTGAGGATGGTGGTGGTAGAGGGATGTGTGGATGAGGGGAAGAGGGGAAGATGGTATCGGGAAATAAAGAAGGAGGAAACAATTGTACACCCTCTGTAAGATACTTTCACAATAATAATAATAATAATAGATATCCATTTAAGTGTCTAAATATTTACATTAAATCCCATAAATTATATTCCTTCAATTTAGTGGCTAAAGTGTTCTGCAATCTAGGTATTTTTAAAAGAAATATTGTATGTTGTTTCCTTGGTGACGACATAATTGATAGACTTAAAATTTTCCTAAAACATGGCGGTCTGAAATGAGGTACAAGTTCTTGGGTTTGCATGCAAATCTTTTGGACAGCACTAATGTTTTAATCTTGAATGCTATTTGATTGGTAATTTTTTTTTCATTTTTTTTATTTGTGAACATACTGTACAGAGGGGTTACAATTACATGGGCAGGATAATGCGTACATTTCTTACCAAGCATTGCAGCCTCCTCCTTTGTTTACCCTTCACATCCCTTCCCAGCCTCCGCTCACCCCCCCAATCCCAATCCTTCTCCTCCCTCCCCCCCCCGTACCGACGTTGTAAAGCTCTTTTGGGACTGACAACTTGTACTTCTCATTGTTGCAACAGGTCCACCTGTATCCTTAAACGACTTGTTTTTCCCCATCTCCTCCACAAGTTATACTGACATCAAATATAGTGAAAGCAGGGGTTATACTGTGGGGGAAGGACATACAAAGCAACAAAGAAATAATCTTATAAATGCGTTAGAAACACATGCATGAAAGAAAAAATAACATTAAAATACATATCTAGGGGTTCATTTTCCTAACATCACATTATCTGAGCTTTTCCGCATGACTCATACATATACTAGATATTGCAAATAAGGGAAACCATGGGACCTATGTTTCTTTGGGCCTGGCTTACTTCACTTAATATAATTTTTTCCAAGTTTTTCCATTTCCTAACAAATGGAGCAATGTCATTCTTTCTGATGGAGGCATAGAATTCCATTGTGTATATATACCACATTTTCTTGATCCATTCATCTCCTGAGGGGCATCTGGGTTGGTTCCATACCTTAACTATGGTAAATAATGCTGCAATAAACATTGATTGGTAATTTTTACAGGCTTTCATAGTATGAGAAGAAAAACAAAAAGCCATAGGACTATTTTTATCAGTTCCATTTTTGTATTAATTTATTCAAACACATACACACATACAAACACATAGATATACACATGTGTAGTATGAAGACCCAGTCAGTCTGAAAGAAAATATTTTAATAGGAATTCCATAAAATATTTAGTCTGCTGAGATCTGCTTAGAATTTCTTGAAATATCTAATTACTTCCACCCTTGGACAAATCATTATCATTGGTGAAAATGTTGCCATTTGAATTTAGAATGCCGCAGAAAGACCTATGTGTTAAAGAAAAAATACTTTCCACTTCCTCCGAGATTGTGGAGAATACCTGAATAGTTCTTCTGGAGATTAGGTTTTAGAGTGAAACCCATGAGAACATAGCCTCTCACATACTTTTCTCTTTTATCTTTAAATCATTCTAGGTAAAAAACATTTCTCTTTGACATACTTCCCACCTTGACATTGTCTTGTCACAGCCCTCCAAAGCAATAAAACCAACTGAACATACACTGAAACCTTCAGACTTGTAAATCTGAGTAAGCCTTTCTGCTTAATAAATGGACAATATCACTTATTATGGTAGGTTATAAAGCTAACACAGAAGTCTAGTCTTTGTAACAATGTAGACTGTATTAAAATATACTTCATTATAAAATATCTAATTCCATGTTGTATTTTGTGTTTTTGTTTCTGTTGATCCTAGGGCTTAAACTCAGGGCCTGGATGGTGCTTTTGTGTTCAAGGCCAGTGCTCTACATATAAGTTGAACTGGAACTTCATTTCCCCTGGTGGTTAATTGGAGATAAGAATTTAATGAAGTTTCCCACTTAGGCTAGCTTCACACTGTTATGTTCAGATCTCAATCTCTTAACTAGCTAAGATTACATACTTCAAATTCCAGTTCCCAGCCAAGTTGCATATTTTGTGTAATTCCAATTCTCAGCATTGTATAGATTCTCCTACTACAATATGAAAAAACAGAATCTACTAATGATATTTGTAAAGTATAAAATGAAGGAATTATTTTCATTCTTTACAAAATCAATGCAAAATCTCTGCTAAAATATTAATATTTTACTGTACCTTTCCTGCAATCAGTTTGATATAGTTTTATAATTATCAGGCCAAGTTTCTCAACATTCTACTGGAGAATTACGATTTCATGCATGCATGTATATGCATATGTGTATATAGATATCCAAATATCTTCCCTAGTGGATCATCAGAATTGAAACTGCTTTGTTTTGCTGTTCAGCTGTTGAACCTGGTCGGCTCATTCTGTGACAATACCTGTCCTCTTTCTCAACATTGCTTTATTTACTATACCATCAGCCTTCTAAAATAAGGTTCATTTCTTGGAGAAGGTTACCAGTCAGCCCAAGCAATATCTACCCAGAGGGTTTTAATAAATCAAGCTTTAAGATAGTAAGATAACATGAAGTGACAACTACAAAATTTCTACAGAGACCTAGAAAGTTATCAAAATTATATCTGACATTTTTCACATTTCTGCCTTCGTTCTCTTCTCATACTTAAGAAAGCACTGACTAACACTATAAATATATCGCATTTATAAATTAAGGATTAGTGTTTTTTTCCAGCCTGAAGTCTTCTTTTCCATGGTTTTTGACATAAACTTTTGGGAGTTTTTTTTTATTGTTATGGGATTCCATTCCAAACAAGCCATGTATATCAAGAAAGCCAATGTTTTCAACTCAGAGTACTAAACATAAGAGGGAGAAAATTAAGGTTAGGTATATATGTTAAGCACAAATACAGGCAATATCCAGACATTTTGAAATTGTATACCTTTACTAGATAAAGTGGCTCAAACCTATAATCTTATGTACTTGGGAAACAAAGATTAGAGAATTCCAGTTCCAGGCAAGCCCAGACAAAAAAAGAAGTTTCAGAAACTCTAACCATTTGCTCGGTGCAATGTTTTCTTGCCTGTGTTAGGAGGATCACAGTCCAATAAGGCCCACGCATAGTGATTCTACCTTAAAATAAGTAATCCAATTACAATTTGCAGGTAGGACAGTAGTAGAGGTGTTGTTTCACAAATACAGGGTTTTGGGTTCAATCTTCCCCTACCACTAGGAATTTAAATGTGTGCCAGGGTAAGAACGGCATGTCTAAGGTCAAGACTTCATGCTGGTTTTACAAGCTCTAATAAAAACTTTACCTCTTTTGTTAATTTTGAAAGTATAGTCATAATTTCCATGGCCAAACCAAATAATTTCCTATTAGAGATTTTCTTTTATCCACTAAGGAATATGTTATTTGTTGGATACTTTCCCACTGAAGTCATATTAAAATCGAAAACTCGTTCACTGCATGTGGATACAGTATCTCAAAGGTAGCATTTAAGTTGAATTCTCCTCCAAGAGAAGCAGAAGGAATTGAATATACTAAGGAAAGAGGTCTCAGAAGAAGCCAATTCTTATCTTGGAGTTCTAGTTCCACCAACTCAGAGGCAAAGTATTTACATTATTAACGCTACCCAATCTGTGGTAGTTTATTATTATAATTACTAGAAAACATGAGGAATCTATAAGACATGAAAAGTCATTGACGCTTGGGGTCCATGACTCATCTCTATAATTCTAGTGTTTAAGAAGGATGACACTTGAGGGATAATGGTTTTCAGGCTGGTAGGAAAGTTCATGAAGTTCTATCTCCAAATAACTACATGGTTCTTATTGTAGATTTACTACTATTAGCAAACAAACTGAGAACATGAGGTATGTTCAAGCCCCAAACTGGGAGAAAGAAAAAATTCTTAGAAGAATACTATGAGAAACAGAGTTATGAATAGGAAAGCAGAAACAAAAAACATAAACTTATTGATATAGACAAAGCTTCCCAATGTGAAATATGGCACAAAATGTAATATTTAGGGTTTTCCTTCTTATATAGTAGAAACAAATGGTATGTCTACTTGAAGAAACTAAAGTGTAAAACTGTATGCAATAAATAATGACATTACTTTATATTTCCATAATTTAACTTGTTTCCCCACAAATTTATAGAATAGTATAGCTATGGAAAAATCAATAAATATTGCATTTTCATATAGGATTACATATCCTTGCAAGTGTTGTCTAAAATTGATCTACATAAAAATCATTGTCATTGATATCCTTCTCAAGATTCCAAATGCTTATAATTTCAGCAGACCTTCCAAAAAACTCATATCCCATACATAATTTTTAGTTTGTTCATGCATTCTTAGGAACATAAACATATGGCACAAAATATTAATTACCTTTATCTGCTGTCATTAATTTATTATAACTAATACAATTAAGTAAATACCCTGAGAGAAAGAAGATTCTTCCTTCTAAATACATGCTTGCAGGCACACACACACAAACCTCCCCCCCACACACACACTCATACTCACATATTTACCAATCTATCTTAGGTTAGATTCCTGACATTGGGTATGAGAAAATGATCTATCTAATAATAAACTTCCTTGCCCAGTCATAATATACATTCATAATTCCACACATACAAAAAACTAGATCATTCAAAATAATGAGATTATTTAACAGAACCACCCAGCTCCTAAGCCCTCTAATCCCTGATTTCATTCATTCATGACAATGCATTTTTCATATCACATTTAAAAACGTTTTGAGTCTCTCTGATCAGCAGCAAATGTGCTATCATATAATAGAAAATGTAGGTAAAATTACTTGTCCCTAGGTAATCTTTAATATATCTTAAAGAGTTCTATGTCCTTCTTGCAGAGCCTGTTCCTGGTATTTTGCCCTAATGTCTAATATTAAGTTACACAGAACATACCATATTCCTTAATTCATTTTCCCTAAAGGTTATGCTATGTAGTTCACTCTGATTTTTTGCTTATTCTAAATTAAATTTTCTCAACCAGTTGAATTATTGTTTATGTTACGCCTAAAACATTTGAAATATCAAAAAGAACTAGAAATTCACCTTGGCAATGATTTCTGAATGGCAGTTATGTTTGTGGGGAGTTAAAGGACTTGAATTATGTAGAGTGCCTTAAAACTGGCACTGTTATTTAAGGACTGATCACGTAGTAAGCTTTTAAAGTGTGTCTTCTTATTTCATGTAGGACAGTAAAAGTATGCTTTTCATCACATTCTTGCCTGCACAGAACTAGAATTATTTCCTTTGTAGAGTTTGTACTGAAAAGTCTGACTTAAAGAGGCACAATAAAGAACTAAATAACTCCACTACAGACTAGCAACCACCTTTTGAGGTACGGATTATAAAAAGAACCATGAATTTGACCCAGAAATGCCACAGAAAAGAAAACAATTGCCAGGCAACTAAAACATATATAATCCTTGGGCAAGCCACAGGAATTTTCTCTGGATACATCAACCAAACACTAGGTGGCCATACGAGACACGGTGACTCAGTGGCCAGGTGGTACCCATCAATAACAAGTCAGTATTAATAATAACCAATCATGTATGTGTAGCTTAATTTGCTTAAAATATTAGCCAATCATATAATTTCTCATGTAACATTCCCTTAAGGTTGTTTATTCAATACTATAAAAACTGTACTGATTCTATGCTCGGGGCCTCTTAGTGTCACCAGTTACCGAGTGCATGGAGGACCAAGCTTGAATTTGCAAATAAACCACTCTTGTCACTTACATTGATCTTGGGTTTCTGGTGGTCTTTGGAGGAGGTATAACAGGTGGGGGGCTCATCCGGGATAAACCCATAAACCCACCCAGATACCTGATCAGAGAGTAGCAAAGAATGGCTGGTAAGTTAAGGCATTGCCACTTTGTAACTCTCTGGGGTCTTTATGTCCTGCAGGATTGGTATTGGAGTTGGCAAAAAGTCCTGTCGGATAAGGCAGCCAACTGGACTGGTGGGAGAGGTCCCCCGGTTCCCCGGGAAGGTAAACTATCCACTAGTGTGGACACTTGGGCCTGTTTGTTGTCAGAAACTTTCTTTCCGATAGTTTACAAGGGAGACTCTCCACTAGTGAGGACATTTGGGATTTGTCCTGTCTATAACCTTCACTTTCTGTCTGACAGTCTACCATGGGCATGATGTTAAATGTGTGTCTTATCCTAATGTCTGTGTGTTTGTAATGTGAGTATTATGAAACTTTCCTCACTCAGGTTCATCCGGAGATGGATGTCAAGAGACTCTGTCTCCCTTTGAGGCTGTTAGTCTTCGCTTTGTTTCTTTGTACAATAATAACTACTTTCTCTTTCAGACCCCCTTATTTTTCCACCTCGAAGGGTGAAATCTGGCCTAGAAAGATTGGCCCACGTGAAGCAAAGCTGGGGTCAGGTAATCTATCGGATGCCACTGCTAGAATATCGCAAAGTGTCTCTGTCTACCCCTTTGGGATCTTAGACAAACCAGCTAGTCCACACTTTACACCTTGGGACATTGTTAGCTCTGTCCTTAACATTCTTTAAATTAGTGGTTAGGAAGGTAAGGGGAGTGTGAGGTGAATTCTGGTTCTGACCCATTTCAATGTATATCAATCCACACATAAACCAGAGGAAAGGAGAAAATTAATTACAATTGTCACAAAAAGAAATAGCCGATGCTTTCAGCAATTTGGGATATGACCACAACTCAAAATGTCCCAAGGAGTAATAAAGCCCCATGGAAAACATTCGAACAAAACTTCTTGGGTGCAAGGGGTCACAGCAGTTAAACGATACTCATGGACCACCCAAAGAACAGTGGATCTGGTGACGGGACGAGTGTCTCACTCATTTTTAGTTATCCCAGAGAGCCTTTATCCCTTATTAGGAAGAGACTTGTTGACTAAGGTCGGGGCACAGATTGACTTCTATCCAGAAGGCTTCCAGGTGACAGATGCCCAAAGGAGACCAATACAAGGGCTGACTCTGAGCCTGGAAGACGAGTACAGGTTGCACCAATCACATCAGGCTCCTCACCAAGAAATCACCTACTGGCTGGAAAGGTATCCAGAAGCCTGGGCAGAGACTGAAGGAGTGGAACTAGCGAAGAATAGACCAGCTCTATTCATTGAGGTAAAGCCAGGAGCTGACCTAGTCAGAGTCTGGCAGTGCCCTATATCCATGGAGGCACGGCTGGGAATAACACCCCACATTAGGTGTCTGCTAGAACTGGGTATACTGCGGCCCTGTCAGTCGGCATGGAACAGTCCCCTGCTATCAGTCTGTAAGCCCCACTCCAATGAATATAAGCCAGTGGAGGATTTAAGGGAGGTAAACAAATGGGTAATGGACATTCACCCTACTGTACCCAACCCCTACACACTCCTGAACACCCTTCCTCCTGAAAGGCAGTGGTACACAGTATTAGATTTTAAAAATGCCTTTTTCAGACTACCCTTGGCAGCTAAAAGCTAAGATCTCTTCTCCTCTGAGTGGACAGATGTAGAAAGAGATATTAATGGACAGCTGAACTGGAAAAGACTTCCTCAAGGATTTAAAAACTCACCAACATTCTTTGACCAAGCCCTGCATGAGGACTTAGGTGAGGCTAGGGGAAGCCACCCTAGCTTGACTTTGTTGCAATATGTGGATGACTTATTAATTGCTGCTAAAACTGAAAGAGAATGCATTCGAGGAATGGAGGATTTACTCCAGACTTTGGGAAGCCTTGGTTTCTTGAGTGTTGGCCAAGAAAGCTCAAATCTGCAGATCAGAGGTAACTTATCTGGACTATTTATTGAAAGGGGGGCAGCAGTGGCTTACAAAAGGAAGAAAAGAAATTGTCCTTAAAATTCAAACACCCCAGTCTCAGCACCACGTAAGAGAGTTTTGGGGCTCAGCAGCCTTTTGTTGTCTGTGGAATCCTGGGTTTGCAGAGTTGGCTAAACCCCTTTATGAGGCTACCAAAGAAAAGCAGCTGTTTTCATGGATGGAGTAGGTTGAACAAGCCTTTGAACAGATAAAAACTGCCTTATTGTCAGCCTCAGCATTAGGACTTCCTGATACAGCTGAACAATTTAATTTGTATGTGGATGAACATAATGGGATTATGAAAGGAGTCCTAAGCCAATATCTAGGCCCGTGGAGCAGACCAGTAGCCTACTTATCAAAGAAATTAGACCTGTGGCAGCAGGATGGCCACCATGCCTGAGAATGAAAGTGGCTACTGCTCTAATGGTAAAAGATGCAAATTAACTATAGGGCAGGAACTGTATGTGACCACGCCCATGCTATTGAGAGTGTGTTAAAGCAGCCACCAGATCGATGGCTCAGCAATGCCTGACTAATCCATTACCAAGGACTGCTACTCAGTCCTCTCAGAATTAATTTCCTGGTTCCCTCAGCTGTCAACCAAGCGATTTTTCTACCAGATCCAGACCTAGACATGTCACTACATGATTGCTCGGAGATCCTGGCGCAAGTCCGTAATATCCAAGAGAACTTAAGAGATCAGTGTTACCAGATGCTGAACTTGTGTGGTTTACAGATGGGAGCAGCTGTGTTCATCAAGGACACAGGTAGGCGGGAGCAGCAGTAATGGCTGAGACTGATGTGGTTTGGGCCGAACCTCTGCCCATAGGCACGTCAGCCTAGAGAGCCAAATTAATAGCCCAAGTACTAACACTAGGAAAGAAGAAAAGACTAACTCTGTATAGTGATAGTCAGTATTCATTTGCAATGGCTCATATACACAGAGCTATCCACAAAGAAAGAGGATTACTGACAGCATAGGGAAAGTCCATCAAAAATAAAGATGAAATTTTGGCCTTAATTGCTGCTCTTTGGTTGCCTAAGAAGTTGGCCATTGTTCATTTCCCTGGACATCAAAAACTTAAAGATGCTGTGAATAAAGGCAATAACCTGGCCGACAGAACTGCCCGGAAATGACAACACAAAGAGACTCTATAATGATGATAAACCTGCCAGACCCCAGTGCAAGAACTCTCCTGGACACTCCTACATCAACCACGGAAGATTTAAAATGGATTGATCAACTAACAATGGCACAATGCCTGAATGGTTGATGGAGAGACTATAAGAGCAACATTGTCTTGCTTGAACAGTTAGGGAGTAAAATACTACTGAAAATGCATTGAGCACCCACATGGGTGGGAGGAAGATGCAAGAACTGGTGAGAAATACTGATCTTAGGGTCAAGAATAGACATGCTAAAATAGAACAGATTGTCAGGGACTGTAAGGCATTTCAGCTGTCTAATGCAGGGAAAATTCAGGCAGGACCAGGCAGTCAGATAAGAGGAGATAGACCAGGAACCTACTGGCAGGTGGACTTCACAGAAATCAAACCTGGCAAGTATGGATATAAATATCTATTAATTTTCCCTTTTCAGGATGGGTAAAAGCCTTTTCTACAAAGCATGAAAGAGCACAGGTGGTGGTTAAGATGTTGCTGGAAGAAATCTTACCCAGGTTTGACTTCCCTAGCATGATAGGATCAGATAATGGACCAGCCTTTGTGTTGAAGGTAAGTCTGGGAATTGCTAATGCTCTTGGGGCAGATTGGAAACTGCATTGCGCTTATAGACGCCCAAAGCTCAGGACAGGTAGAAAGGATGAATAGAACTGTAAAGTAGACCCTGACCAAATTGACCATGTTGACTGGTGGTGAGTGGGTAACTCTCCTTCCTTTTGCCTTATACAGAGTACGAAACTCCCCTTTGAAAATTGGTCTTTCCCCCTATGAAATTGTGTTCGTAATTCCCCCTCCCATAATTCCTAATTTTCAGAGCAGTTTCTTAGGGAAGATGATGACTCTGAACTTTTGTTTTCTCTCAGGGTCCTGTACAGCACCCGCCTTTATGTCTGGCCTAGACTGACTGTGCTGTACGAGTCAGGCCCTCCACTGATCCCACATCACTTCCACCCCGGGACTGGGTCCTGGTGAAAAGACACCGACAGGAAAACCTGGAACCGCGGTGGAAAGGACCTTTGTGGTCATCTTGAAGAATCCAACTGTCCTCAAAGTCGACAGCATCGCTACCTGGATCCACCATTTGCATGCGAAGCCTGCAGATCCCATAACCGATTTTGGAGAGAACCCAGAGTGATAAGTCTCAATTTCCAAAGACAATCCTTAAAGCTCAAATTGAGCTGTAAAAAAGACTAAGTCATGAAATGGTTGTTGACGTATACCTTACTTGGAAATTGTATTGACATAATAGTGGGTGCCTGCAATCCTAATCGCCCATATAATTGGGCTTGGATTATTAGTAATCAGGTAATTGACAAACGTTTCCCTCTGGCTGTGAAAGAGGGACCCTCACTATGGTTTTGAGACAGGCTTACATTTAATTTGTGCCAGCTCCCTGAGGGAGTATGGGAAGGACCTAGGCTTGTTGAGTGTAGATGGAGATGCCCAGGGGAAGGAAGGACTAGTAATTGTGGAGGACCAGAGGATTTTTACTGTAAGAGCTGGGGCTGCAAAACAAGTACCTCAGGAAAATGGAAAGGAAAAGGAAGAGACCGTGTTACTTTTACTAAATCAGGGCCAGTTGGCATCCAGTTTAATGGGATGCCTATGCACCAACAAATTAGGGTTCCCCAGGATTCTGATGCCTGAGTGAAAGTTCGGTTCACAGACAAGGGCAAACAAGTCCTAGGATGGGAATTAGGAAAGACTTGGGGACTAAGATTTTACCGATGTTGAAAGACTCACAATGGCACACTTAGAATTCTACAGACAATTGCCACAGTAATGGGACCAAACACTGTTTTAAGACCGGCTTCTGCCACAAAAGCCAAAGCAAGTGTAAAGAAAAAGCCCTAGGCTGTAGTGACCCCAACTCCTCCGAAAAGAGGAGACCCCCTCAGGGAGAACATCCCTTGCTGGAGGATTCTCTATGGCAGCTGTTGGTTCAAACTTATAATGTAATCAATCAGACCCGGCCTGATATTACCAGTACATGTTGGATGTGTTATGATATGAGACCCCCATTTTATGAGGGTATTGCAGGGGTACAGAATGTAACTAAAACAAGTAAATCATGCAGATGGGAATAAAAAGAGGCAAAACTTACCCTAAAGGCAGTTATAGGACAACGGTTATGTGTATGACGAGTACTAACTAATTTTACTCACTTATGTAATCAGACCCAAAAATGGACTCCTGAGGAAGCTTATCCATTACCTCTCCAAGATGTTTGGTAGACATGTTCAACTGTCCTAACCCCTTTTGTGCATTGGAGGTTTCAAATAGGACAAACAGCTTTTGTGTCATGGTGCAACTCATCCCACGACTACTTTACAATTCTCTGGAAGACAAGATGATAAAAATGTCCACAGCAAGCTACTGGCCGCGAAGAGCTAAAATAGAAATAATAACAGCCGTGACTATCGTGGCCCTGGTGGGCTTAGCTGGAGTAGGGCCTCGAGTAGCATCCCTGGTTACTCAGAGAACACCCTACTCTAACCTTTGTGCTTCTATAGATGAGGATATCAAAAACCTGGAATGTTCTACAGCCTACTTTCAAAAATCTCATGATTTCTTACCTGAGGTGGTGTTACAAAACAGGCAAGGGCTGGACTTAATTTTCTTACAGCAAGGAGGTCTATGTGCTGCCCTAGGGAAGAATGTTGCTTCTATGCAAATCACTCTGGAGTTGTAAAAGAATAAGGGAACAGCAAGAAGGATGGTTTGAATCATGGTTTAATTATTCCCCTTGGATTACTACATTAATATCCACTCTGTTGGGTCCCATTTTCATTCTAGTGCTTGTGTTCACTATAGGGCCTTGTGTTGTAAATTGATTAGTGATGTGTGTTAAGAAACGAGTCAATACCGTACAACTGATGGTCTTGAGAACGCCATATCAATCAATCCCTGATAAAAGACATAACTCAGGCCCGTAAGGACAATGATTAGCCTTTCAGGTGCATAATAGAAACGGGAGAATGAAGAGTCTAAGACTTAAAGAGGCACAATAAAGAACTAACTCCATTACAGACTAGCAACCATCTTGTGAGGTACGGATTATAAAAAGAACCATGAATTTGACCCAGAAATGATATAGAAAAGAAAACAATTGCCAGGCAACTGAAACAAATAATCCTTTGGCAAGCTACAGGAATTTTCTCTGGATACATCAACCAAACCCTGGGTGGCTATACAAGACACGGTGACCCAGTGGCCAAGTGGTATCCGTCAATAACAAGTCAGTATTAATAATAACCAATCATGTATGTGTAGCTTAATTTGCTTAAAATATTAGCCAATCATGTAATATCTCATGTAACACTCCCTTAAGGTTGAGTATTCAATACCATGAAAACTGTACTGAGTCTATGCTCAGGGCTTCTAAGTGTCACAGGTTACCGAGTGTGTGGAGGACCAAGCTTGAACTTGCAAATAAATGACTCTTTTTTCACTTACATTAATCTTGGTCTCGTGATTTTTGGAGGGTCTCCATTCCAGGTATAACAATGCCCTGCTGCTACTGTAGTGAAACCCACAAACAACTGCACAGCGGTATTAGCTGCTTTCGATATTGAAATTTTCTTCCAGTAGCCCTAGTGATTTGAGCCCAGATTTATGGGATAGTCACATAGTACACAATTGCAACGCACCAGAATATACAAAGTCAAAATGCAAAATGAGGTTCAATTTTTTCTTTATTGTTTCACTTTTTTCCTTCTTTTTTTTCTTTCTTTTTTAATTGTGAAAATACGTTACAGAGGGGTTACCATTAGATGGGCAAGGTAATAAGTGCATTTCTTAACAAGCATTGTTGCCTCTTCCATTGTTTCCCCTTCGCAGCCTTTCCCATGCCCAACCCAGACCCCCTCCGCCAAAGTTCTAAAGTTCGTTTTTCAACAAAATGGCTTGTACATCTCCTTATTCCAATGGGTCCACCTTTATACTATTTAAACAATAAGTTTTTTTTTTCCTCCCCCTCCACAAAGTATACCAACATCAAATACAGTGAAAACAGTGGTTATACCATGGGGAAGAGACATACAAAGCAACAAGAAAACATCTTATAAATATGTTAGAAACAATAGCAAGAAAGAAAAAAAAACATTTGAATCCTTATTTTGGGGTCCATTTTTTCTAACATAAACTTATCTGACCGATTCTGCTTGTCTCAGACAAATACTAGTTGCAAATAAGTGAAAGCATGGGACCTATGTTTCTTTGGGCCTGGCTTAATTCAGCCTTGGAAGAAAACAATAGAGTCATTTTTTTTTCTTATTCATTCTCTTTTAAGGAGCTAGATCCTGTTTATTTCTCATTATTGTTGATATGACTTAAATAAATTTACCAGATTTTTCAAATAAAATAGATACAAAATGACATATTTAGTAACAAAATAAATCTAAACATTTGAGTGATATTTTTATTTAGTTCTGTTCTCAGTTATGCTGAAATAACATTGAGATGAGACAAGCATAAGTGTAAATTGACACGTATCAATCAAACAGAACTCTGGAATCTTTGGGCTTTGATTTCTATATCAACGTCACCTAGAAAAAAAATTATCACTTGCTTCATGTCTTAAGTAACATACTTAGTACAAGTTTTATTAATTTTACCAATATATTTCATAATCTATGGAATAGATGCATTACATAAGGATTTGATTTCTTATTTCCACTGAATTAATATTACGTTTATTTTATTTTTTCACACATAAAATAATGACATTCTTCAGGATAAAACATGCCTGTTTTTCATTTTTATTGCCAAAATTGAACTATAAGGCACTTTATAAATTTAACTTTAAATCTGAACTAAAGCAAGATATTCCAGCACTTATCCAATTATCCCTATTGAAAGGTTAAAGTTTGAGGCAATGACCACCACGTGTTGCCTCCTGAGCCTCAGTACTCCCAAGAAGACTTGGAGTGGATAAAGAAAATTCCCATGGCCTATAAACCCCCAGAGAGAGAAGGAAACAAAGACTCGTAGAAAACTGGGGAGGGAACCCGAAGAATGCAGGACTTGCTCCGACACTCAGAAGTAAAAATTAGGCAAGGAAATCAACTTATTGAGGACATTGTTAAAAATTGTAAAGCCTTTCAGCTCAACAATGTCCCCAATGAACCCGTTACAAAAGGAGGTCGCCTCCATGGAGATAGACCAGGTGTGCATTGGAAAGTAGACTTCACAGAAATTAAAACTGGAAAATTTGGATATAAATATTTGCTAGTTTTTGTAGATACTTTTTCAGGGTGGGTTGAAGCCTACCCAACAAAGCATGAGACTGTGAACGTCGTGACTAAGAAGATCCTGGAAGAAATCCTACCCAGGTATGGCTTCCCATCCACTCGGACAAAGGACTGGCCTTTGTCTCAAAAGTAAGTCAGGGAATATCTGTGGTACTGTGGATGGATTGGAAATTGCGCTGTGCTTATAGACCCTAGAGTTCAGGACAGGTAGAAAGAATGAATCCGACTCTAAAAGAGACCTTAACTAAATTGGACTTGGAGAGTGGCACAGACTGGGTATCACTCCTTCTTTTTGCCTTGTTTAGAATAAGAAATTCACTCTATCGGCTTGGCTTTAATCCTTTTGAAATAATGTATGGACACCCTCCACCCATAATCCCTAGCCTTCAGACTGAATTGCTTGCTGATTTGGATGATACTGAATTTCTGTGTAAGCGTGACTATTTACAGCTGGTGCATAAGAGTATGGGGCCCCAGCTTAGAGCATTATATGATTCTGCTTCTATTCCTACCCCACATTTGTTTAAACCAGGGGACTGGGTGTTTGTTCGAAGGCACAACTTGCGATCTCTGGAACCATGGTGGAAGGGACCTTACATGGTGCTACTGGCTACACCTACTGCCCTTAAGGTGGATGGCATTGCTGCTTGGATCCACTGTTCCCACACCAGACCAGCTGACCCCTTTGTCTGGACGACTGTGGGGAAACATGGGAAGTCTCCAAGCATCCTACCCAACCACTCCTGAAGAAAAGAAAAATGGACTGATTGTTATTGGTATACTCATTCAAAATCAAGAGCTGTTGGAGTTTAGTTTTGAGCCAGAGCCACAAGATTGTGGCTCAGGACCATAAGTCAAGGGAGGGAATGAAAGGTTAAAGTTTGAGGCAGTGACCACCACGTATTGCTTAGCAAAGCAAAACGTGGTGGTAATCAAAACACCTGGTTGATTGTGTGCTTATATAAGACCTGCAAATCCTTAGCTCGGGGCTCTCCTCCTGGGCTCCACTGTGTCGGAGTGTAGGAAGAGGCCCAAGCTGCCGCCCGTTTAAATAAAACAGCTGTGGAGTCTGACTCTCGGTGGTCTTCTTGTGGGGGGTCCTGCGACTTTGGCATTACACTATAGACTTGGATATAACTTATTTTTGAATGGTAGGAAATTCATATTATACCTACTCTCTATAAAATATTTAAGAAATAAATGATCATGATAATATTAATTTTTCCTTCAAGTAGAAAGAAAGAACCTCACTATAGATGACAAAAACTTGAATGTAGATGCCATAAAGTTTATGAAAAATTCAAGTCATTATGAGTTAGATGAAATATTCATTTTTGAAGGTCACAAAATGAAATCTCTTGAAGCTTTCTTATCTGTTAAATAAAAAGTATTTGCACTCAAATATTTCATTCATCTCTCCAGCAATGGTATAACCAAACCAGTTCCATGCCAAATAGCTTCTCTGATTAATTCAAGTCAATATTTAGGAACAGAAGTTATTGAAATGTGTAGAAATATCTACCCACCACTCTAGAAATTAAATCTGAAGTCATAAAGGATTGGGATTAATAATTAGCTTTCATTATGTTGCCTTAAAGAAGTGAATTCTTTTAAGTGGGCATAGTTGTAGAGATTTGGTCACTGAGAACTTGTGATCAAAGAGGATGTTAAGATCAAGTCCGTTCCTCCTCTTCCTTCTTTTCCTTCTCTGTTTCCTTCTCCTTTCCCTTCTCCTTTTCCGTCTCACTCTTTCTCTTCCCCTCCTCCTCTTTTTCCCTCTCCCACTCCTATTCCTCCTCTTCTTTACTTCCTGGCTTCCATGAATACACACATTCCATCACATGTTCCTGACATGGGGTACTGTGCCACCACCAACCAAAAGCAAGGAGGATAAGAAACATAAAATGAAATGTATAAAATCAGAAGCCAAGATTAATCTTTCCCCAATTTAAGTTAATTTTATAAAGTATGTTGTCATATTGATAGGAGACTGACACAGCATGCTCTCACTTATTATAAGGGATAAGATTTACTGGAAAAAAATCTGACCAACATCATCCTAATAAATGATTGATTAAATTAATATTAGATTAGGAAAAATCTACTTTAAAGTGTCAGATATACTTCAAAAAGGGGCGAAAAATCACCTTTATGGTTTACTATGAAAAGACAATAGAATTCAATCTATTCCTCAAGGAAATTGACCTATATTTGGCAGTATTGTCAATTTCATAAATGATGTAAGAAGACTGAAGAACATATTTCAACTCAATCGTGTGATATAAAATTTACTCTGTCCCCTGTATTCTATCCATGTCTGGTTCCCAAAGTGATTTGTATTTTATTCTAATCATATTTTTAATTAACTTTAAGTAATTGTATGGGAGTTGCTGTTTGACAAAGCAGTTTATGAATAGTGTTTAGTGTGTTTTTTTTTTCTTTTTTGGCTTCTGAGGTTTGAACTCTGGGTCTGGGCGCTGTCCCTGAGCTCCTTTTCATGAATATTAGAACTCTATCACTTGAGGCATAGCAGCACTATCAGATTTTTCTGAGATTTAATTGGAGATAGGAATCTCTCACAGACTTTCTTGCCTGAGATGGCTTCAAACCTCAATCCTCAGCCTCCTGATTATTGAGGATTACAGGTGAGCAGCTAGTGCCTGGCTTATACAATGAAGCTTTTTTTTTGGTAGTCCTGGGGCTTGAACTCAGGGCTTTGGCAATGCCCAAGAGCTTCTTTTCCTCACTCTAACACTCTACACCTTGTGTCATATTGCCAAGTCCAGCTTTTTAAAATTATGTAGTACTGAGGAATCAAACCCAAGGCTTCACACATTCAAGGCAAGCAGTATACTACTAAGCCATATTCCATGGCCAATACAATGCACCTTGATGATCATTATCCTTCATCCTTCTCAATCCTATCTCATCCCTCAATTTACATAATTTTGTAGAATATTCACTTACTTGCAATGTTATATATTGTCACTCAGAAAATATATAACTGATTATACTTTATTGCTAGTTTTATTCATCAACATACTAAAGTTATGCATTACAGATTTCTGGGATTTGAAATTCTAAATTTGCACACACTACTATTCAGATTCACACATTACTAGTATAAAAATTTTTCCTCAGGTTTATGCAAATGCACTCTGTAATTCTTTAATAAAGTACAATGATTCTTAAAATGTTAAAGAGTTGGAGTAAGAACATCAGCTTCAGTTCTAGAACATTTTGTCATCACTACCCTCTCAAAATACTCCAATATTTATTAGTAGTCACTTCCTGTCATCATTTCAACCTACCTCCTCTTGAGCAGCTATTATTTCATATTCCACTTCTACAGATGTGCCAATTTTAAAAAGATCACATTATTATAAAATGTAGTCTATCCATTTCTTCCATGTAATATTACTGTTTCCAAAGTAAGACCATGTAAATTTTTCTCATGGATGGAGTATATTGTTTTGTATGCATGTGAATAATTATATAACATCCTCAATGGACATTTCAATATTTTATCATATGTTATTGTAAAAGGTTTTGCTATGTATATTCCTGTATATGTGTCTCATTGGATATACGTTGAAATATATTTTGTATATAAAATTATGATTCAAAATGCTGGATCAAACTGGGCGTCAGTGGCTCATACTTGTAATCTTAGCTACTCAGGAGGATGAGATCTGAGGATTAAGGTTCAAAGCCAGCCCGGGCAGCAAAGTCCGTGAGATTCTTATCACCAATAAACTACTAGAAAACCGAAGTGGCGCTGTGGCTCAAGCGGTAGAGCGCTCGCCTTGAGCTGAAGAGTGCATGGACAGTGCCCAAGCCCAGACTTCAAGCGCCACGACTGACCAAAAAGAAAACAAAAAATACGCTGGATCACAGAAGCAACTCTATGTGTAATATCTTAAAGATTGCCAGTATGTTTAACACACAGACTCTATCATTTTAAGTGACAAGCACCAATGTATAAGAATTCCAATTTCTACATAGTGTTTGTGCAGTGCAATCTCATTGTTGTTTCTATTTCCACTAATCTCTATATGTATGCAATGTCTAGGTATGTTCCTATGTTGTTATATTAATATAGAGATATGTATTTCAATTTTTTGATAATTTATTCACGATGGTTAATATTTTTCATTGGTATTAATATGCTCTTAATATATTTCTTTTTTTATCTTTTCTTTTAATTTAATTTTATTTTATTTGAGAACATACTGTACAGAGGGATTACAATTACATTGGCAGGATAATGCATAAATTTCTTACCAAGCATTGCAGCCTCCTCCTTTGTTTACCCTTCACCTCCCTTCCCAGCCTCCCCCCCTCCCCCCCACCCAATCATACCCCCCTCCCCCCACACACACCGACATTATAAAGCTTGCTTTGACATGACATTGTGTAATTCTCCTTGTTGCAACAGGTCCACCTGAATCCTTAAACCACTTGTTTGTCCCCATCTCCTCCACATGTTATACTGACATCAAATAAAGTGAAAGCGGGGGTTACACTGTGGGGGAGGGACATACAAAGCAACAAAGAAACAATCTTATAAATGCGTTAGAAACACATGCATGAAAGAAACGAAAACATTAAAATACATATTTAAAGTTCGTTTTCCTAACATCACATTATCTGACCTTTTCCGCTTGACTCATACCTATACTAGATATTGCAAATAAGGGAAACCATGGGACCTATGTTTCTTTGGGCCTGGCTTACTTCACTTAATATAATTTTTTCCAAGCCTTTCCATTTCCTAACAAATGGGGAAATGCCATTCTTTCTGATGGAGGCATAGAATTCCATTGTGTATATATACCACATTTTCTTGATCCATTCATCTACTGAGGGGCTTCTGGGTTGGTTCCATATCTTAGCTATGGTAAATAATGCTGCAATAAACATAGTTGTGCTGGTAGCTTTAGTGTGGTCTTGTTTGTATACATTTGTGTAAATGCCCAAAAGTGCGATTGCTGGACCATAGGGGAGATCTATGTGAAGTCTTTTGAGGAACCTCTATACTGCTTTCCAAAGTGGTTGAACAAGTTTACATTCCCACCAACATTGAAGTAGAAGGGGCAATCCAAAAAATCATATGGAACAATAAAATACTCCGAATAGCAAAAACACTTCTCAACGGAAAGAACACTGCTGGAGGAATATCAATACCAAATTTCAAACTCTACTATAAAGCCATAGTAATCAAAACAGCTTGGTATTGGTATAAGAACGGACCTCAGGACCAATGGAATAGAATTGAAATCCCAGAAATGAACCTACAGACCTATAGCCATCTAATCTTCGATAAGGAAGCTAAAACAATAGAATGGAAGAAAGACAGCCTCTTCAGTAAATGGTGCTGGCAAAATTGGTTAACTACATGTAGAAAATTAAAGCTAGATCCTTATATATCACCCTGCACCAGAATCAACTCCAAATGGATCAAAGACCTTGAACTCAAAGCAGACACTCTGAAAACATTACAGGATGGAATAAGAGAAACCCTAGGTCTCCTTGGCTCAGGCCGAAATTTTCTGAATAGAGACCCAGAAGCACAACAAATCAAAGAAAGGTTGGACAAATGGGATTGCATAAGGTTGCAGAGCTTCTGCAGGGCAAATGACATAGCTAGCAAGATCAATAGAAAGCCCACGGATTGGGAGAAGATCTTTACTAGCCATACAACGGACAAGGGTCTCATATCTAAAATATACTTGGAACTCAAAAAATTAAACCACCCAACAACAAATCCTCAAAGAAACAACTGCCCAATAAATAAGTGGGCGAAAGACTTAAAGAGAAGCTTCTCTGAAGAAGAAAGAAGGATGGCCAATAGACACATGAACAAATGTTCAACATCCCTAGCCATAAAAGAAATGCAAATCAAAACAACATTGAGATATCACCTCACTCCATTTAGAACAGCAAAAATCAAGAACTCTAACAACAACAGATGCTGGAGGGGATGTGGACAGAAAGGAATCTTAATATATTTCTGATTCAAGTGATTTCAGTAAATGAATATGTATACACACTATGTATACATGTGCATATATCCATACTTATATGTGTATACATACAAATGCCTATATATGTATACATATATGAATATACATATGTGTATATACATATATATCGGTATATATGTATATTATTATTTTCATTTCTCTGTAAGTTATCATTGTACTATATTTGCCAAACATGTCCTTTATTGATTTTACTTTATTTTATTTTATGTTTAAGATGTACAGAGGGGTTACAGTTACATGAGTAAGGCAATGAGTACATTAATTGTTGATCATTTTTACCCTTTCTCTTCCTTGGGTTGTCCCACTATCCCTTCCCTCCCGCAGCTCTCACATTCCTATCAACCCACCCCTTACTGCATGAAGTGCTAAAGTTCATTTCCAATATACTGTCTTGTGAGTATATTTGTTGCAATGTGTCATCCTGTGTCCTTGTTTCACCGTTTTGTAATTCTTTTTCCCCTCCCCAGATTAGACATGTATATACAAGATGCAGGGTATCAAAACTGAGTACAGTGACAACAGGGGATATGCCATAGGGGAAAGAACATACACAGGAAACAACAACAAAAATGAATAAAATGGCATTGTACATTTACAACAGTAACAATAAAGACAGAACACTCAAACATGTCATTTATTGCCCAGGTAATTATTACAGTTAATGTTCTTATCATTTTTGGAACTTTGCAAAATGTTTGGTAGCATTCAGTGTGGACTGATATGTTCAATTTTTGTTAAATCTATCTACTCATAAGGTACCTGACAGCTCTCTTCTAAAGCAAAAAAGGCAGTCTTCTACAGCTTGGTTCCAAAATATTTGTATTTTTTCCGTGTACTAAGAATACTGACTGAAGCCTGGTGCTGGGGGCTCACACCTATATTCCAAAGTACTCAGTCGGCTGAGATCTGATGATCGCGGTTCAAAGCCAGCCTGGGCAGGAAAAATCCATGAGACTGGTATCACCAATAAACCACCAGAAAACTGGAAGTGGTGCTGTGGCTCCAGCCTTGAGCTGAAGAGCTGAGGGACAACACCCAGGCACAGAGTTCAAGGCCCACGACCACCACTACCACCAATAACAACAACAAAAAGAATACTGACTCAAAAAGCAATAGTATTAAGCAGTCTTAAAGTTAGGCTCAAGTCTGACATTTTGGTATTATCTTAGATGCCAGTAGCCTTCTTATCTAATGAGCCATGTGTCCTCACGATGTTAACCAAATTTCTTAGTTTATTTACACATTTATTATAAGTATGTATTTTCTCATCTATCTTTCTTTCAGAATCTGTATATATCCTTTATGTCATACTTGAATACAAATGACTTTGGAAGATATTTATTAATTGATGTATATTAATTGTACGAAGAAATCTTATTGAAATACTTTACACACTCTCATATTGATCAAGGGCCTGATTAACCTGTTTTTTTCTCCATTCCCATTGCCCTTTATTTTTCAACTGTTTTCTGTGAATTCCTTTCTGCTAACTTCACACATCGTCAAAATTATTAAAGTACTGTTCACCCACCGTCATTGAAAATTATACAATGCTGAATATAAAAGCAAAAATCTAAATAAATGGGGACATATAATTTTTGTGGATTGGAGGATACAATTGAGCCAAGATATAAATTGTCTCCTCCTCTATTTATTGGTCATTCGTGGGTTTTGAAATCTGGTCCTGGGCACTGACCCAATGCTTGTCAGCTCAAATGAGTGCTCTACCCATTGAGAAACTCTGGCACTGCTGGTTTTCTGGTGGTTAATTGGACATAAGAGTCTTACGCACATTCCCGTTCCAGCTGGTTTTGAACCACAATCCTCAGATCACAGCCTCCTATGCAGCTAGGATTACAAGCATGAGCCAACATCGTCCAGCTTCACAGTTTTATTTATGTTTATGACAACTTCTAAAAACACCTGACCAGCACTCTGACTCATTCACAAAGGAAAATAAACTGGAATATATTTCTCTGTCCAATATTAAAGCTGTTAGTATAAAATTGTTATATTTGTAGAGGAAAATTGTACAGCTCAATGGGTCTGTACAGCACCAGATTAGCTCCACATAAATATTATCAAGGAATATTTAATAAGGGGTAAAACCAAACATTTGTGGAATGACTTTCTTTTTAATAAGTGGTGATAGGTTAGACAATATTGGGGAGAATTAAAAAGTAAACATTGACTTAAACATAACAATTTATTCAAATATTAACTTCAAGCAGGGTTAAAACGTGGCATATAAAACAAAAGGAGTGATGTAAATGTAAAACAAAGAAAGAGGTCTTGATAATTTTGGAGATGAAGCTTTCTTAAATTTGGCATTAAAATTATAGGCAAGGAAAACAGTATAGTAGAACTCAATGAAAGGGTAAATTAATTTGGTCTGTGAAAGCTCATATACAAGTAGTGAATAGAAGTTGGAAGCAGGTGGCTCATGTATCTCATCCTAGCTACTTGGCAGCCTGTGATTTAAGTTTTGCTGTTTGAAGCCAGCCCTCCACAAAATAAAGTCCTTGAGAATATTATCTCTGATTAATGAGCAAAAAGCCAAAAGTGAGGCATGACTGAAATGGTAAATTTTTAACAAATTGCAAGAAATTTCAGGGACCCTGAGTTCAAGCCCCAAGACCATAAATACATGTAGAAAAGTAATAGTAGTAATACTGATAGTGATGATGATGATGGTGATGATTATAATGATGATGAGGTGTACCCATAGTCAAGGATAAAATATGTATAAATCTTATACCTGAAGAATGCCTCAAATCTAGATTCTACATAGAACTCTCAAAACCTAATGTTAAAAAAAAACATCAATTAGAAACCAGCAAAGTATATCTTGTGAAAAATAAGCATAAGTAAAACATTATCAGTCGCCAAATAAATGCACATTAAAACCAAAATGAAATCTTAAAACATGTATAAGAATTACTTCACATAATACTATAATGACCATACTAAATGTTATCAAGAAACAGAGAAAATGGATGCTGGCAGAAATGTCAAATGGGAAATCCACTTCTGAAAATATTTTACAGATTCTTAGCATATGAAATAAGCAAATACCCACTTTATAGCACAGGAATTGATATTTCCAGGCTTTGTCTCATAGAAATAAGATGTAACATTCACCCAAACGTCAAAACACAGAGGATTATAGCAACATTATTTCCTCTAGTCAAAGAAAAGGAAATCAATTCAGGCTTTCTTCAAGTGAATGGGAAACGAATTTTGCTACAATCTCTAATAACAGAACCAAAAGGTAACTCGAGTTAATGCAATAAAAAATTAGGGCATACAATAACTGGGAATAATCTACCATAGATTTGATGGCAATCATGTTTGTTTATTGCATGATCTAAAAGTCGGAGAAAAAAATGTGTTGATTGCCAGGATAAAACAGGTTTTGGATTCGAAAAAGAGAAGTGGTGGGTTTAATTATAAAAGGGAAACATGAGACAATTATTTTTGGTAAAGAAACGTATCTGTAAATACTGGAAACTAATATAGATTTGATAAAATTATGTTGGACTTAATATGTGCACAAAATAATTAACTGGTCTGCATAAGGTACTTGAGACATATTAATGTCCTATTTGTGCTGTCATACTAGAAATGTTTAAATAAGTTGGAAAAAGTATTCAAAGGATTTATCTATGTTCTTATAAGATCATAAATATCCATACTAACCTCGATAGAATTTAATATCTAGAAAACAGAAGTCAATATTGAATGTTTACATTGAAAAATAATGTGGGTCCAAGCTTGAGATGAAATATACCTTGCTAATTAAAAAGCTGAGATTTAGAAGACTGATATGAGGGCCAGTTCTGATAAACACAAATTTGTGAGGAACTACAAAAACAAAGAAAGCTAGATATAATGAAATTTCCAGATATCTCACATTTGTGGAACCCATAGGTAAGCGATCATTACTCAAGGGTGGCTTGGCCTGAAAAATAATCTAAGGTGGTTAGAGCCTAAGCAACAAAAATAAGTCTGTAGCATTTTTCCCTATTATAATTAAACCCACTACTTCTATTTGTCCCAACTTGTTAAAACAGGAGTGGTTATAAACAAAAGCACTGGTCTGAAGCCTCAATATAAGGACCTCAGTCTCTGTGGGCCAAAGAGTCTCTAACATGAGGTTTTATTTAAATTAACAAGCATTATTTTAGATTTTGCATAGTGGGATGGTGCATAGTCACAGGCAAGGTCTGCTAAGTCAGGTAATCCAATCTACTCTTTCACAGGTTACCTAATAGCCAGGTTTCAATAAAAATGACTACAATGAGATTGTACAAATGAGACTGTCACGTTTCCCTTTCATGAATCAAAATTCTGTCAAATGATTTCTGTCTTCCAGATGTTTACATATTTCTCATGATCTTTTCTAATATTTTGTCTTCATTATTGATGTTCATATTACATTTTGTTGTTGTCTTGTGTGTATATGCCATTTTTAGGGCTGGAACTCAATGTTTTATGGTCTTCCTTGAATTTATATGGTCTTCCTTGAATTTATACTGACTTCAAATATAGTGGAAGCAGGGGTTATAATGTGGAGGAGGGACATACAAAGCAACAAAGAGATAATCTTATAAATGCATTAGAAACAAATGCTTGAAAGAAAAAAACATTAAAATACATATCTAAGGGTTCATTTTCCTAATAACACATTATCTGACCATTTCCACTTGACTCATACCTATACTAGATATTGCAAATAAAGCAAACCATGGGACCTATGTTTCTTTGGGCCTGGCTTACTTCACTTAATATAATTTTTTCCAAGTTTATCCATTTTCTAACAAATGGGGCAATGTCATTCTTTCTGATGGAGGCATAGAATTCCATTGTGTATATTTAGCACATTTTATGATCCATTCATCTAATGAGGGGCATCTGGGCTTGTTCCATATCTTAGCTATGGTAAATAATGCTGCAATAAACATAGTTGTGCTGGCAGCTTTAGTGTGGTCTTGTTTGTAAACATTTGGGTAAATGCCCAAAAGTGGGATTGGTGGGTCATAGGGGAGCTCCATGTGAATTCTTTTGAGGAACCTCCATACTGCTTTCCAAAGTGGTTGAACAAGTTTACATTCCCACCAACAATGAAGTAAGGTTCCCTTCTGTCCACATCCCCTCCAGCATCTGTTGTTGTTAGAGTTCTTGATTTTTGCCATTCTAACTGGAGTGAGGTGATATCTCAAAGTTGTTTTGATTTGCATTTCTTTTATGGCTAGGGAGGTTGAGCATTTCTTCATGTGTCTACTGGCCATCATTCTTTCTTCTTCAGAGAAGTTTCTCTTTAAGTCATTAGCCCACTTATTTATTGGGCAGTTGTTTCTTTGAGGATTTGTTTTTGGGGGATTTAATTTCTTGAGTTCCAAGTATATTTTAGATATGAGACCCTTGTCTGTTGAATGGCTAGTGAAGATCTTCTCCCAATCCGTGGGCTTTCTATTGATCTTGCTAGCTATGTCCTTTGCCATGCAGAAGCTCTGCAACTTCATGCAATCCCATTTGTCCAACCTTTCTTTGATTTGTTGTGTTTCCGGGTTTCTATTCAGAAAATTTCGGCCTGAGCCAAGGAGACCTAGGGTTTCTCTTATTCCATCCTGTAATATTTTCAGAGTGTCTTCTTTGACTTCGAGTTCTTCAATCCATTTGGAGTTGAAAAATCCTCTATTAATGTTTTACATATCTTGACTAGGATGATTCATGTTGGAGGAGAGGAAAGATATGAAAAAGTTCAAGATTGTTTGACTATTCCCCAACGACATTCTTATTTATCAGCTATAGCAACACAAGTAGCCTTGGTTACTCTTAGAATCATGCCTGTTTACATTTAGAAGCATTATTTTTTACTGGGTTATAAGTTGCAAACCCTTGAGTATTAATAAAAAGTCATTTCCTAAGAGAGGAAAATTGCTGTGAAAACAAACATAAAATATCAAAGACTTAGTATAGTGGAAGCTATTTTGTAGCTATATCACATGCTGTAGGTGTAGATTTTGTTTCCCATGGTTCCAGGGGACCCATTTTTGTTATCTTCTTTGTCACTGTCTAGTTATCCTATATCATCTTATACCATCCTGGGATTGCTGTATTTTTTCTGGATTCTCTAATTTCTGTTGGAAAGTTAGGAAGGATGGAAAAATTGAGTTTCTGTTTCTGTTTTACTTTATTTTATAATACTTTAGAAACTGTAACTCAAAATGACATAATCTTTATAATATTAGGAGACAGATTTCATTTCCATATTCTTACCCTAGCCTTATACATAACTTTAGTACTTTGATCCCCAAACATGAAAATAAAGTTAGGGAGTTCCTTATTTAAATATTATTTAGAATTTGAAGACTTCATTAATGCAAGGCCCTTAGGAATATATCCTTCATACATGTGTACAAAGCCAGTGGCAAATTTTTCTTATTCTCAGAAACTAGGACATGTGATGTCTCTATAGTTGCATCAGGAAAAGGCTGTACCTGAGTTAGTTTACTAAACCAAATCTGCTGTAACAAATTTCTACAAATTAATTGGCATGAATAATCCGTATTTATCATTTTAAAGTTCTAAAGGACAGAAATCTAAAAGAAGTCTCACCACATTAAAATCAAGCCACCTACAGGGCTAAAAGATTTTTTAGATAATTCTAGTGGAAAGGCATTTACAACCTGTTCCGCTTTTCAGAAATTCAGAATCTGGGTTGTCTTTTCCTTTATCTTCTAATGTAGCATCTTTATATCTTTCTGATGGATCTTATCTGATCATTACCCCTTTGAACTACAGCTGGGATTTTAAGTACCCATTTGAGTTATACTTCCCCCATCTGGTAATTATTCAAATTCGTGTGCCTTAGGTAATGAGAGATGAATATTTTACAAATGTATATATACATATATATATATATATATATATATATATAATAGTGCATATCTACATTTGAGGGATTAGACATTTGGGGGATGAGAGACATTATTGGAAGGTATTTTACTGCCAACCACAATGAGTGTCTAGCACTATTTTCTACTATAACTTGTTATCCGTTCATTAATTTTGAACAACCTACTTCTTCAATGAATTATAACTAGAAAATGTTAGTTCCTGAAAGCAATTAATCCTGATTAAAACATTGTCCTGTACTAGAAATCCTAAATGCAAGAGAGCAGCTCCTGAAACAGTTCTGACACTATCACATTTTATACATTCTGCTACAATCTTCTCTTTTCAAGAGGAGTTGATTGTTATTATTTTGGAATTATGGTTAATATTTATTTGACTGCTATTTTTAACGAATGCACCACCCAATACTGGCTCTCTTTTTGTAACGTTTTGTGTTTAATCTATTTCTGAAACACAGCTATCTGAATTACATGAACTGCTTATTGAAGTTGAATCAGTGTGGAGAGGAAAAGAAAATAGATGTCTCTGTGGGTATGTCACATTAAAAATGTACCTACAAGCTATTTACCTTAAAATCATCTATTTTTCAATATGTTTAGATTCTGATAGAATTTAGCCTCTCAACTCACACAGTGTTAATGCAGTTTTATTTCATGCCTCTCAAAAGCAAACCAAAAATTACTGTTTATTTAAATTGTATTTTTTTAGTTTTAAAATTTTTCTTTAACAAACTATATTTTAAAAAAGTTAGCCAAGGCAAATGGTTTATTAGATATTTAGAGTCATGTTCAGACACTATGGTGGAAGCCAGAAAGAGAAAAAAAATCATGTTTCTTTTTCTTCCTTGAGGCAGTCTTATTTATTCATCTAATTCTGAAAGAATGAAATTCTTGATATGAAGCCTTTTGCTTGATATCCACAGCGTGTCATTCTTCCTTTGTTGATAGAAAAATTTGGAAAAAGGATGAGAATTCACACTAGAAAAATGGGAAGAGGAAAAGAGAAATAGAAATCTAGATATTTTGATCTTCCTCATCTCAATCACAAGGTCTGGATAATGATTATGGATATTAGATACAATGGTCTAGAGTGGCTAACCCCATCTATAGAAAGAATATAACCTCATTAGTGATCATATGGAGAATCCTTATTTATAAAAAAATGTAATAATTTCCAACAGGAAATGTTATATATTTGCTTAGTTCTTGTTTAGTATTTGTTAAATTCTGATGTGCTATAGTCAACTATCATAAAGGTATACAACAATGGTAAGAAACTAACAACTAACTAACAGCTTAATTCTGCCTGCATTATATATATGAGGCTGTATTTGAGTTTTGCCTCAATTTCACATGCTATATTCTTCCAGTATATAAGTTGAAAAAAGACTCCTTCTGAAAATACGTTATTTTTATAGCTAAGGGAAAACAAGTCAGCTATTAAACACAGACAATGAGACAGAAATCTTCCCCTAGAAATAATCTTTCACTACTTCTGTTTCATTTTTGTAAATTGAAGTAAGTCACATGACCCATCTTGACAATGCAGAGTAGAGGTAAATCTTACCTACAGGAAGCTGATGCAGGACATACAGAAAAATGCCCAGATATGCAACACTTGAGATAAAGAGGAAAAAAAATAGAACTACAGTACAATCAATCATACTTGCTATCACATGTCTCTGCAGGAAGGAAACTATTATGTTCCTTTGTTTCTGAAATTACTGTGATCTTCAAATCAAGTATTTTATGCTTGAATGTTACAGGAATTAGAGAACATTTTGATCCTGAGACAGCATAAAATCTCAAAGAAAGCTGGAGTAAGCATTTCAATTCTACATTTTGTTCTCCAAGAAAAGAAACCATTTTATAGACAATACTTAATATTTTCTTACCTAGTATCTTTTTTTTTCCAGAAATGGATTTTGTTAATATATGTGATTTTCCACCAGAATAAATGTCATCATTTATCTGCATCTTGTACAGACAGAATAGTCAATTAGAAGTAAGTGGGAGTTTATCAGTAGCACTTTTTAAAAATGCAAAAAATGTGGACAGGGAGCCAATATACATATTTTTCCACCATCACATTCCACATCCTCCTTCTTCCTTCCTAGAAAACACACCCTATCAATAAAAAGACTTAGATATTTGTCTCGTGACCTTGAAAGTGGAAACAGAATATTAGGGATGTCGGAGATGGTCAATAATGTTTTACATAATAATGTCACATGCAACAGCCTTATGAGTCCAGCAGGCCTTAACACTGTACTTCCTTAGTGATGTGATAGGAATGTCAGCTTTACTGGACTTAGTATTGTTTTCCACTTCCTTTTCTACCACCTGGCCTAAATTATAATACATAGTAATGGAATGAAAAAGTAATGCCATCTTAACCAAGTCCCATTGCGAAATGAGATGTATAAGACGTTATGTTGAAAAACGAACTTTACAACTTTGGCGGGGGAGGGATGGGGAATCAGTGGGCAGGGATGGTAAGGGGAAGGAGGAGGCAACAATGCTTGCTAAGAAATGTACTCTTTACCTTGCTCATGTAATTGTAACCCCTCTGTACGATATTTTCACAATAATAAAATGTATAAATATAAAAAGTAAGAAAGTTATTTAGGGCTTTGGGAATGTGGCTAAATGGAACAGTTATTACTTTCCATGAATCAAACCCTAGGTTCAATTCCTCAGTCCCACATAAATAGAAAAAAAACTGAAATTTGAGCTGTGCGTCAAGTGGTGAAGTGTTAGCCTTCAGCCAAAAAAAAAAAAGCTCAGGAACAGTTCCCTGCACCTGAGTTCAAGCCCCAAGACTGGCAAAAAAGTCATTTAGCTAGTAAATGCGAAATAAATAACCCATACTTGGAATATACAATTGCTCATTCCAACTGATACCTAGCAATAGTCTGTAATTCATTTATTTTACCTATATTAGAATAGTATTTTTTAAAGGGCAGGGAAGGTGCCTCAGTAGTAGAGAGCTTGCCTTGCACACATGAGGCCCTGGGTTTGATTCCTCAGCACCACATAAACAAAAAGAAAACAGTCAGAAGTGTCGCTGTGGCAAAAGTGGTAGAGTGCTAGCCGTGAGCTGAAGAACTGAGAGACAGCGCCCAGGCCCAGATTTGAGGCCCCACGACTGGACCCCCAAAAAAACAAAACCAAAAAAACAAAAAATATTCTGTTAATAGGTCATGGCAATTAATGCCAAGAATGTGATTAGATATCAGGTGAAGATTAATCCTGGAAATTCAAAGATTCCAGGATTTTGAGTGGTCACTGCTAATCACAATGAGAAGGGTAGTCTATGTGAGATTTGGAAAACTTTTTGGTAAGTCACGGCATCAAAAAGGCATAGGATAATTAATAGCTTTGACAGAAGAGAAGGAATAACTCCCCATGGAGTGAATAAATGATAGGAATAACTAAGTTATACCACAAACTGTTCTAGGGAACCATTTTTGGTTATTGAAGAACTAGTTATCAACTACGCTTATTTATTATTGCCTTTAGCATTCTAGTCACTTACGCTAGTTCTTAATCTCTGTGTGATGAATCGTATATCCTTCTATGCTATTCTTTCATACCTTACTTCCTTTGCTTTCTAAAAATATTAGTCTTTTATATTTCTCTATGAACAATTTCTGATACTAAGTCCACATAAACAGACAGCAGTGGATGCTAATGTAAGAGTCCCAAAACACATGAATCATTAATGTAACACCATGGAAAAGGAGGATATATTTATTGCTACCTCAATTTTTCTCTAAAGCTGCAATGTCATTATTGATTGAAATATCCATTCTTTGTCTACATAGTGTCATGGAGTGCACATCAATGAAAATACAAGCCGGACGCTGGTGGCTCACAACTGTAATCCTAGCTACTCACGAAGATGAGACTAGAGGATTGTGGTTCAAAGACAGCCTGGTCAGGAAAGTCCATGAGACCCTTATCTTTAATTAACCACTAGAAATCCCGAAGTGGTGCTGTACCTAAAGTGGCAGAGCGCTCAACTTGAGCTGAAGAGCTGAGGTACAGAGCCCAGGATCAGAGTTAAAGCCCCATGACCAACAAAAAACTGCAAAAAGACTTTGAGTATCCCCAAAAGGAACAACGAAGTCAATAGTAATCTTCCCAAACAGAAAAAATAATTACAAACTGATTCAGTACACCTACTTTTGCTGAGTTATTTAAGTTATGGCTTCTTTGCTGGACATATTATCTTCTTTTAAAAATTGTCAAATATTAGCTTTATTATAAACTTAATCTAATATTTCTTGTTTCAAAAGAGAAGGCCATACAGTTGATGTCATTTGGCTTTCTTACTGTCTCAGTTCAAAGTCAACCCAGGCAGGAGAGTCTGTCAAATTCTCATCTGTAATTAAACACTAAAAAAGCCAGAAGTGGAGTTTTGGCTCAAACAGTAGAGTACTAGGTTAGGGAACAGATGTACAGGAAATACAACTGTACAGGGACAGTGTCCACCCTCTGTATTCAAGGCCCAGAACCAGCACAAACTAAACAAACAAACAAGAAAATGAAAAAACCCACATATATCTTTGGACCATCCTTATAGCACTGGTTTGAGAAGAAGCTCCTTTTGCTGATCATGCTCACTGGATCCCGATTTTTGGAACCCTTATTACTATGGAGCACTCAGGACCAGACTAAAGAAATGGATAACTGACTCCTGCAATAGGAGAATCATCTGAGGAGAGGAATATCCACGCATAGGACACTTTAAAACCTGCATGTCTTTCTTTCTTTGCAGTAGGACTCTTTTAAAATAAAGTTATTTTCTTTTATTCTATGCTTGCCTTCAAATGGCATATTGTTTCCTTTTGTTATACTCTCAACTGGAAGTTTACAGACAAGTTTATATGAGTAAAGGACACACTACAAAAGATCAGGGACAGAATTTCCTTCAGGCCTTGGATTATTTTCTTGTATAGTAAAAAAGGACAGCATGAATTAACTTGAACTTTGTCATTTCTCTATGTTCAATTCCTCTCTTAGGATCAGTTTCCACTTGCAGTAACAGTTCCTTCCACTTACTTCCAGTAACAATCTATGATGGTGCCCCATCTAAAATGAATATTTTCTGGCTTCATTGAAATAGTACAAGCACATCTTTGGACATGAGGTAATGTGTTTCAGAGATAACTTCGTAATGAGAAAATATGTAATTTAAATGTTTTATAAAACATTATCCATGTACACATGGCAATATAAGATGATGTTAAGTGAAATGTACCCCAAGATAGGGACACAACTTGCTTTTTCTTTCTTGCTATTGTTGTTAATGTATCTAACATGTACTATGTGATTTTTTTCTTCCTCCATGGTATAACCCCTGTTTTCACTATATTTGATGTCGGCGACCTGCATCTTGCATATACATTTTTCTAATGTGAGGAGGGAAGGGAAATAACAAAAAGCTGAAAAAAGAATACAGTATGACCCATTGAAACAATGAGTTGTACAAGGAACTGTGTAGAAAATGAACTTTACAACTTGAGCAGGGGAGAAGGAAGTTGGGGCGGTGGGGAGGAAAGGGATGGAAGGTGAAAAACAAAAGAGGAGGTAACAGAGCATAATAGATAATGTACTCATTTACTTACTTATGTAACTCTAACCCCTGTTTACACCATTTTATAATAAAAAACATGAAAAAAAACATCGTGGAGTAGTTTAAGTTTAAATTTCCTGTGTGCACTGTAATTAAGACCAATTTTACCTGGGAAGAAGGTTCTCAGAAACATATATTTGTGAGTGTGTGTGTTCTGCATTATTTCCCAAGTGTACATAAGTTCACATTAGGAGAAACAATAGGAATAATAGAAAAAAAGGAGTTTTATGCTTAAGTATAATGGTTGAATACACTACAGAAGACTCTGCAAATAACAAAACTGTGAAACAATAAAGCCATTCCAGTATGTAGATCTATGGGATATAAAGAGCATTACTACTAAGTGGAACATGAATGATGAGGCCACTCTTGTTTTCTACTAAATCTAAATCATGGTAGCTAATCATACAAATTTGTAAAAAATAGAAGGGAAAAATTATTCTTGTTCCAAAGAAGTCAGATATAAGAGCATGGACTTAACTGGAAAAAAGGCTAAGTTGAGAGAGCAGGAATTATACTAGCAATGAACTGGGGGATAAGATCACATTTCTTTTTCTTTATTTCTTTGATGTTTACGGGTCTTGAATTCTGGGCCTGGGTGATGTCCCTCCACTCTTCAATTCATGGCTAGAGCTCTACTACTTGAGCCACAGTGTCAATTCCTTTTTCTGGTGGTTAATTGGAGATAAGTGCCTCAGAAAACTTTCCTACTTGTGCTGCATTTGAACTGCAATCCTTAGATCTCAGCCTCTTGAGAGAATTATAGGCTTGAGCCACCAGTACCAGACTCAAGATCACATTTCTAGGAGTGTACACTCAGGATAGGTAATGTGTATGTTCATCTATCTTTGTATGAATTCTTGAGTTAAAAATCTGGGCTACAGCTTAGACTTTACATTAACAAAAGTATTTCTAGTTTAAAACTTGATACTCATGGAAAAAATAAAAACTAAGAATGTAAAAGAGACAGGGAAATTCAATTTGCATCCAGCCTGGGCAGAATAGTCTTTGCAACAATACCTATAATTAACCAGCCAAAAGCTGCATTGGAAGAATGGCTCAAGTGATGTAATACTAGTTATGAGCAAGATTGCTGAATAAGAGCTTGAGATTTTTGCATACATACATACAAACATTCACATACACACAGAAGCACTTATATGAGCAAACACACATATGAAACAACTCTCAGAATGTGTAGAAATGTTAGAAAATAATAGAAAATATGTCCTGAGTAAGACTAAAATGAAGTAATAATTTTTAATATTAGAAAGTCCTCAAGTGAACTTAACCCCCAAAAGCTTGAGAATGTTATATAGGTAGGGACAAAAGATAGTAAGAGAGT
Source organism: Dipodomys merriami (assembly GCF_024711535.1). Lineage (NCBI taxonomy): Eukaryota > Metazoa > Chordata > Mammalia > Rodentia > Heteromyidae > Dipodomys > Dipodomys merriami. The sequence continues at coordinate 531,736 of NW_027206098.1, read as the reverse complement.
CAAGTAATCATTACTAAAGGGATCGGATCCATGGAGGAATGAATCAGAGACCCCTGCAGGTGCATCTGAAAATGTTCATATCCTATGTCAAATGTTAGGACATCTTTGAAAATTGTACATCAAAAGTTTGAGCAGTCAGTCTAGAGGATAAGATCATTGGAGAAGTTCACAATTACTATTATGTTTCTAGATTAAATAAACCAACAACCTATGGCAGGGCAATGTGATACAAACCTGAAATTCTAGCACTCAGATTAAGACAGGAGATTAGAGAGTGGATTGCATAGTGATACTTTCCTTGGGCTAGGTACTATAATTTTGCTCAATAAAACAAACCAAAGGACAAGAAAGGAATTCACAGTTGGAAGTTTGGGATAATTTTGAGAAGTTTTGAGAAGTCATTTCCTATTTAAATGCAACTCATATATCATCCTCAGTCATGTTTTACATGCTCTCTTCATTACAGAATATTCCTAGATGCAAATAGCTCATGACTCTGAACCAAAAATTTGAAAAAGTAAGCATCATTCTGTTGGATTCCAAAGAAATGATGAAGGATTACAAAAGCTTAAGCCAGGAGAAATAGAAAAGATATATAATTTAGCACATTGTAGACCTGGCTAAATGAGAATTTAGATTCAAAATAAATATTTTGTTTGTAATTTTATATTCTACAGAATATTACAAAATTCTTTTTAAGTACAAGTTTTAATTTACAAATTCACAAATGATTCTGGCATTCTATTTGTCTAGAATATTCTTTCAAGAGACTTATAATTAGGATTTAGTTAATAGATAATTCCAACAGTTCATGTATAACGTGATAATATGAATAATCTAGAAAGAGTTGCCAACAAATGGGTGATAGTAATTTATAAATTTAGAAAAAGAGCAATATTTTGAGATTTTGGTGTAACATGGTATGAAGAGAGTTATTGTGAGACATCTTTTTTCTTCTACCTATACATAACACAGGAAGAAATTTCTTTTTTTTTATTGTGAAAATACTGTACAGAGGGGTTACAATTACATGGGCCAGATCATGAGTACATTTCTTATCAAGCATTGCAGCCTCCTCCTTTGTTTACCCTTCACATCCCTTCTCAGCCTCCCCCAACCTCCCCAAGCAGTCCTCCTTCTCCCCCCACCCACACCAAAGTTGTAAACTTCATAGAAATTTTCTCGATTACGTACCTCTGTATACAATGAGAAATATGCTAGGTTTCGGGTTTTTTTTTTTACATTTTGTTTTTCTTATTTTGTTTGACCTAGGGCTTGACCTCTGGGGCTGAGCACTGTCCCTGAGCCTGTTTTTGGTCAAGATCACTTGAACTTCAGTGCCACTTTTGTCTGTCTTTTCCTGAGCAGTTTATTAGAGAAAAGAATCTAAGAAACCTTCCTGCCTGGGTGTGCTTTGAACCATAATATTCAGATCTTAGCCTCCTGAATATCTATTATAGATAAAAGATAAGTATAAAGAATATTTGCAAATTTTCTGATCTCAAGAATACCACTATGGGATAATGATGCAGCAAAGTTTAGTGCAGTGTTCTAAGAACAATAGAAAGTGCATTACATTAGTAGAAGTGTAGAATTTTTTCACAATAGTGTTAAGATAGTCATGCTGTGAATTTAGGGAATTTTAAGGTGCAACCTACAAGTTGGAAAATGTTGGGCTAGAATGACTTCAATGCATAAAATTTTGGGATTGATTGTCATAGAAATAATAGCTTACTCTGATGAACAAATGTTTACTCTAGTGTAATTAATTATATAGATTCTTCATAGTTTTATCTTCTACCAGAATGTGGCTAGTTTTTCTATTGACTTTTAATTATGTAACACCGCATTAGAAACTGCATCTATTGCAGAATTAAATAAAATGCATACAGGCACTGTTTTAAATGTCTCTGGTATGGCATGATCAGAATTTGAAAATGAGTAGTTAGCAGTCATACGAATTTTAAAGAACACATATATTCTCTCCTGTTAACAAAAATTCAGTTTTAAAAGTTAGGAGTTTCCAGAGAATTGAACTATTTTCTATTTAGTATGAGACGATACTAAAATAATTTTTTTTTCAAAATAATGGCAAGTATATTCTGAAAATTTTGTATAGTTTGATAGCATTCCAGTTGATGACCCTCTGATAAAGAAAGGGGCAATTAATTCAAATTAGAAGCCAAATATTGTTCATTTTAAAGGTAATACACATAGAATAATATTTACTATACCAATACAGTGAAGTTGTAGTGTAAATTTCCAACATGTTCCAACATGTTGTCTTGTGAGTATTGCTATTGCATTGGTTTGCCCTTTATCCTTTGTGTCGCCATTTTGTTGTTCCTCTTTCCTTGCTAAATTAAGATAAGTATGTATATAATACACAGGATACTGAAATCATATGCAGGGGAATAAAGCACAGAGGAAAATACAAAAGAAAAAAGAAATCACATGGTACATTAAAAATAACAACCACAAAGGAAAACCTCTGTTTCAATATCTAGGAGTTCATTTTACTCAGCATCCACTTATAGGGTCATAAATACATAGCTCTTGAGCCATTCTGTTCGTCTGCTAGGACCATCCTAGACATTCCCTACTTATTACACATGAGGGAAACCATGGAATCTGTTTTTTTGTGTCTTGCTTATTTTACTTAGTAGAATTTTTTCAAGTCTTTCCATTTCCTTATGAATTGGAAGCATAAAATTCCACCTTGTGTGTGTGTGTGTGTGTGTGTGTGTGTGTGTGTGTGTGTGTGTGTGTGTGTGTGTGTGTGTGATATCGATTTCATCGATTTTATTGATTCGTTCATCTTCTGAGTGGCATATTGGTTTAAAACATGATTTCATTTAAGTATCATTTAGAGTCATTCAAAAATGACAGATGCCACCTTCCCAGATATACTAAAGTCATAATTTCTAAGTAAGATAGTATTTTATGTTGGTACAAGTGTTGAGATATCTGGATGAGTCTAATGTATATTTTGCACTGAATTAGGCAGGAAGATATCCTATAGGATAAAAATGGTAGTGACAAAATATTCCCTTGAGAAAGATTTAGGATGCTTCCAGAAGTATGAAGAAATTCACATAATTTTGAAGAATTTAGAAATGCAAGCTCAAGTATGTCTCTTTAAATAAAAATTATGCAAGCGGACTGGCAAAAGAAGGGGAAGAGAAGAAATAACTGAAAGCAGAGCAGTGTCCCAAGTTAGAGTATAAAAAGATATAATCTACAACTTCCAAGTTAAAAGACAGAACACTATGATACATCCCGCTTAATTTAGGAACATGCAATATATTTACTTGGCTTTTCCCTACTTTAATGCTCCAAAAACAAATGAAGATTTATAAGAAAAATTATATGATTTCCATTACTTCAACCTGAACACTAACTGTGATGAGCTCTCTTTTTCTCACGTTGCACTTGGAAAATAGTCCCTAATTTGATGATGTTGTGGCTGATTACAGTCGGAGTTAGGGGCTTCTACTTGTACCATTATGCCAGAGTAGTTTAAAGCAGTTTTCTCCAAGATAGTAAACTACATTCTCTGAAGCAGTACTTTGAACATATCCTCACACCTGAGCACATAATTTGAAATTATACTTCAGCATTACCTTGGCACATTCTACTTTGTGCCTTTGTCTTCTTTGCACATTCTTTTTGAGATCATGGTTGCTCTATTTCCATTTTATCTTTACAAACTGCTAAAACATTGTTCAACTACCAGTTCTTGTTTGCACACGCCCAGTTTATTTATCAAGGTACTTTGTCCATGTTAAACAATAGTGTAGTACTCACTCTCTGAGGAGAAAAGTTCCACAGTATAACCCTAGGCCCACATTCGAGGATGTAGAATTTAAAGCATTATGAGACAAACAGTGATATTGGAATTGAAAGGCTCCTTAGGGGCATTTTCTTGGAGCTCATTAGTTTTACCAGGAGAAATATAAATATCCACAAATTATGGAGCTAATTACTAAGTATCTGAATTAACACTAGATCCTAGATGTTGTGTTGGTACAAGTCAAAATTGTATTATTGTTACATCAGAATCCTTCCTCACTTGCCAATGTGTATGAAAAAATAAAAGAATGGCATTAACACAAAATGTCTAATCTTTTTAGGCATTTAATCCTAGTGGTGAGGGTAATGTCTGAACACTTCCATTCGATAAAACTTGAAGGTTATAAGAGCACTTCCTACGTATAAGAATTTGTGGCAGGTTGATTGACAGAGTTATTACAGCATGGAGATATTCCTAACAAAAATTAGATTTAAATAGAATATATGGCAGTTATGATTTGTCAATGGCTATTGAGGCATTTTTTATTCTAAAGAAGAATCAATTCGAGGAGTCTTCAGTCACATCAGTAAAGCTGTATGTTCAACCTAACACTTGGTGCTATTGTCCTACATTTATAATGATTAAGCTGATAAGATATCCAAACCTATCTAAAGACATTTCAATAAAATCCCAAACTAGTGTGGATACATGGGTCACTCCTTGGAACTGTAGCCCAAATTAGGCTGGTTTGTGCTGTAGTTCAATCTATAAACTCCTGGCTAAAAAAGTCTTCAAAAAATATTCACAGAATACCTCTAAGTAGTTAATGAGAGTTACATTTGTATAATTCTTCTAAGGTCAGAATAAAAGCCTTTGTTCCCTGCATTTAAAATCAACAGGATCTGTTGAATTCATGGATCCAGAATTTCATGACTTTACATTCATATCTCAAAATTTTATCAATATGACTTTCACCAAAACACTGTTCTTTTTGAACTTGTTTATGTCGTTTACTTTTCAAATCCAAATAGCATATTTCCTTCAATACCTTCCTGCAAATTCTTTCCTTCCTTTACATCTGTAAATCTGTGTTTATTACTTTTATGTTTCCTTATTTATCTTTCTTCTAATCTTGTCCACACTGTTGCTCACATTGCTCGCACATTTGTCAGAATTTTCCTTTTCCTCTTCCCTTTAATAATACCCCTGATTTTTATCATTTTTTCATATTTATGGTCGTTGATATTTTGATGATATCTAAACAGACCTATCTTTGCATCTGTGTAACATAAACTTTAGAATTTTCTGAGAGTTTTTTCCTCTAAATCCATCACTTCCACTTGTAGTCCTTATCACCAAGAATATAACTAACACAAATGCTAGCCAGAGATGTGGATGCACTTTAGATTTCTTCTTACCCTTCTACTCCCTGCCATTAGATAAGATGAATGATCAAGATTTTCTGTTTCTGTCACTAATACAATTTCTATGTACTCCCTTTTATGTGCCTGACACCAGCCTGTTTCAAATACTCATCACTGATCCTCTAGTCCTAAAACAACCGTTTACAAAGTATGATTTTTCCACATAGTCTTTTCATATTGGTCCTCTCCATCACCAAGTTACTCTCCTTGTAAGCACACAGAGTTAAAAGCTCATGTACAAATTCGAGTATCATTATTTACTCACTATATTGACTGTTGGCCTTACATTTCTCATCTGTGAATGGAGGTAATTTACCAGAAATATTGAAGAATATATTTGTTGACTTCTGGAGCAAGAGAAAAGATAAGTGAAGAGTCCTTACGTTTTCCACCTTAGCTTATAAATAAAGAGTCAAATTCAATTTGTTGGTATAAATTCACAAATAGTGTCATGCAGAAATAAAAATAAATTTTAACTACTGGTTCTATGGCCTGTGTCCTTTTATGGTAACTACAGATATGTAAGTAGTATTATGTAAATTGGGTCATGTGTTTACAGCTGTACTGAAGAACATACTCTTAATATATCATTGGAAACATTGGTTTGAATACTATCTATATGAGAATGTTATTTGAACTAATCACACTTAGTTGAAAACTATAACTTAGTCCATCAAAATGTGGAAATAAACGATTTTATTTATTAGAAAAAAATACCACCAAGAAAAGTGAGTACACATTAGAGAAACTGCAGGAATAACGTTAGTATTTTTTACTGTCTGTACCTATTTATGTGATTTTATTTATTGATATTGAAACTCTCCTCTTGTCATTCTTATTGTATGTAATCCAACACTGTTTATAACTGGACAGCGCCCAGGCCCAGAGTTCAGGCCCTATGACCGGAACCCCCCCCCCAAAAAAAGTGTTATACTGCAAAGAAACAAAGATATGGAGGTTTAAAGTGTCTTATGGATGGATGTTTCACTCCTGAGATGATTCTCTTGTTGCAGGAGTCAGTTATCAATTCTTTTAGTCTGGTCCTGAGTTTTCAATAGCAAGAAGGATTTCAAAAAAGCAGGATCCAGTGAGTATGAGCAGCAAAAGGAGCCTCTCCGCAGACCAGTACTCCTTCAAAGAGGGTCCCAAAGAAATACTTGGGGTTTGTTTTGTTTGCTTGTTTGTTTAGTTTGTGCTGGTTCTAGGGTTTGAACTCAGAGAGTGCACCCTATCCCTCTACCGTTATTTTTCCTGCCCACCTGCCTCCAAAGATAGTATTCTACTGCTTGAGCCAGAACTCCACTTCTAGCTTTTTCGTTGTTTAATTACAGTTAAGAGTTTGACAGACTCTGCCTCCTGAGTTGACTTTGAACTAAGATAGTAAGAAAGCTAAGTGACATCAACTGTATGGACTTCCCTTTCGAACTAAGAAATATTAGATGAAGATTATTATTAAGTTAATATTTGACAATTTTTAAAAGAAGAGAATATGTTCAGCAAAGAAGACATAACTTAAGTAACTCAGCAAATGTAGGTGCACTGAATCATTTTGGAATTACTATCTCTGCTTGGGAAGATTACTATTTACTTCATCATTCCTTTTGGGGAAAGTTAAAGTCATATTTGCAATTTTGTTAGTTGTGGGGCTTGAACTATGATCCTGGGCACTGTCCCTCAGATCTTCAACTCAAGTTGAGCACCCTACCACTTTAGCTACAGCATCACTTCTGGGTTTCTGGTGGTTTAATGAAGATAAGGATTTCATGGACGTTCCTAACTAGGCTGGTTTTAACCACAATCCTCTGGTCTCAACCTCCTGAATAGCTAGGATTACAAGCATGAGCCACCAGTACCCGGCTCATATTTGTGTTTAGTGCAGTTAATGACACTAGACAAAATACAAAATTCAAACAATAGAAATCTGAACCAAATTATGTGACATTGCCGCTTTTCAGATTAATTGAGGTAGCAATAAATAGGTCCTACTTTTCCATGCTGTTACATTAATGACTCATGAGCTATGGAACCCTTACATTAGCATCCTCTTCCATCTGTGTAGGTGTATTCAGTATCAGGAAATGTTCATATAGAAATACGAAAGAGGTTTTTAGACAGCAAAGGATATAAGGTATGAAAGAAGGAGATACATTTATCACACAGAGATTAAGAACTAGCCTAAGAGATTTAGAATGCTAAAGGCAATGAGGAATAAGCGTAGTTGATAACTAGTTCTTCAATAACCAAAAATGATTCCCTAGAATGGTTTCTGCTATACCATAGTTACTATCATTTATTCCTTCCATCTGGAGTTGTTCCTTCTCTTCTGTCACAACTATTAATTAGCCTCTGCCTTTTTGGTGCCATGACTGGCCAAAAAGGTTTCCAAATCTCAGTTAGATTACCCTTCCCATTGTGATTAGCAGTGATGACTCAAAAGCCTGGAATCTTTTTTTTTTAATATTATTTTATTTTATTTGAGAACATACTGTACAGAGGGGCTACAATTACATGGGCAGGATAATGCATACATTTCTTACCAAGCATTGCAGCCTCCTCCTTTGTTTACCCTTCACCTCCCTTCCCAGCCGCCCCCCTCCCCCCACCCAATTATACCCCCCTCACCCCCCCACCGATATTGTAAAGCTGGTTTTGACATGACATTTTGTACTTCTCATTGTTGCAACAGGTCCACCTGAATCCTTAAACGACTTGTTTGGCCCCATCTCCTCCACATGTTATACTGACATCAAATATAGTGAAAGCGGGGGTTACACTGTGGGGGAGGGACATACAAAGCAACAAATAAATAATCTTATAAATGCGTTAGAAACACATGCATGAAAGAAAGGAAAACATTAAAATACATATTTAAGGGTTCATTTTCCTAACATCACATTATCTGACCTTTTCTGCTTGACTCATACCTATACTAGATATTGCAAATAAGGGAAACCATGGGACCTATGCTTCTTTGGGCCTGGCTTACTTCCCTTAATATAATTTTTTCCAAGCCTTTCCATTTCCTAACAAATGTGGCAATGTCATTCTTTCTGATGGAGGCATAGAATTCCATTGTGTATATATACCACATTTTCTTGATCCATTCATCTACTGAGGGGCATCTGGGTTGGTTCCATATCTTAGCTATGGTAAATAATGCTGCAATAAACAAAGTTGTGCTGGTAGCTTTAGTGTGGTCTTGTTTGTAAACATTTGGGTAAATGCCCAAAAGTGGGATTGCTGGATCATAAGGGAGATCTATGTGAAGTCTTTTGAGGAACCTCCATACTGCTTTCCAAACTGGTTGAACAAGTTTACATCCCCACCAACAATGAAGTAAGGTTCCTTTCTGTCCACATCCCCTCCAGCATCTGTTGTTGTTAGAGTTCTTCATTTTTGCTGTTCTAACTGGAGTGAGGTGATATCTCAATGTTGTTTTGATTTGCATTTCTTTTATGGCTAGGGATGTTGAACATTTCTTCATGTGTCTATTGGCCATCCTTCTTTCTTCTTCAGAGAAGCTTCTCTTTAAGTCTTTCGCCCACTTATTTATTGGGCAGTTGTTTCTTTGAGGATTTGTTCTTGGGTGGTTTAATTTTTTGAGTTCCAAGTATATTTTAGATATGAGACCCTTGTCCGTTGTATGGCTAGTAAAGATCTTCTCCCAATCCGTGGGCTTTCTATTGATCTTGCTAGCTATGTCATTTGCCCTGCAGAAGCTCTGCAACCTTATGCAATCCCATTTGTCCAACCTTTCTTTGATTTGTTGTGCTTCCGGGTCTCTATTCAGAAAATTTCGGCCTGAGCCAAGGAGACCTAGGGTTTCTCCTATTCCATCCTGTAATGTTTCCAGAGTGTCTGCTTTGAGTTCAAGGTCTTTGATCCATTTGGATATGATTCTGGTGCAGGGTGATATATAAGGATCTAGCTTTAGTTTTCTACATGTAGTTAACCAATTTTGTCAGCACCATTTACTGAAGAGGCTGTCTTTCTTTCATTCTATTGTTTTAGCGTCCTTATCAAAGATTAGATGGCTATAGGTCTGTAGGTTCATTTCTGGGTTTTCAATTCTATTCCATTGGTCCTGAGGTCTGTTCTTATGCCAATACCAAGCTGTTTTGATTACTATGGCTTTATAGTAGAGTTTAAAATTTGGTATTGATATTCCTCCAGCAGTGTTCTTTCCGTTGAGGAGCGTTTTTGCTATTGGGGGTCTTTTATTGTTCCATATGAATTTTTGGATTGCCTCTTCTATTTCCTTGAAGAATGAGGGTGGAATTTTGATAGGTATCGCGTTGAATTTGTAGATAGCCTTGGGAAGTATTGCCATTTTCACGATGTTAATCTTGCCAGTCCAGGAGCATGGGAGGTTTTGCCATTTTTTAAGTTCTGTGTTGATTTCCTTTTTCAAGATTTTAAAGTTTTCATCATAGAGGTCCTTCACTTCTTTGGTTAATTCCTAGGTATTTTATTTTTGTGGGGCTATTACAAATGGAGTTGCTTTCCTAATTTCAGCCACACTTTTCTCATTGTTGGCATATAGAAAAGCCATTGATTTTGGGGGGTTAATTTTATAACCTGCTACTTTGCCAGAGTTTTGAATCAGCTTGAGTAATTTGGGAGTGGAGTCTATGGGATTCTTTAAATACAAGATCATGTCATCTGCAAAGAGGGAGAGTTTTATTTCTTCTTTCCCTATTTGGATCCCCTTTATGTCTGCATCTTGTCTTATTGCTGTAGCTATGCATTCTAATACTAGATTGAAGAGAAGTGGAGAGAGTGGGCATCCTTGTCTTGTTCCTGAGTTAAGAGGAAATGGCTTTAGTTTTTCACCATTGAGTATAATGCTGGCTGTAGGTTTGTCATATACAGCCTTTATTGTATTGAGGAATGTTCCATGGATTCCTACTTTTTCCAGAACCTTCATCATAAAGGGGTGTTGGATCTTGTCAAATGCTTTTTCTGCATCTATTGAGATAACCATGTGGTTCTTATTCTTGCTCCTGTTGATGTGATGAATAATATTAATTGATTTGCGTATATTGAAACAGCTTTGCATCCCCGAAATGAATCCTGTTTGATCATGGTGTATGATTTTTTGGATGAATTGTTGAAGTCAATTGGCCAAAATTTTGTTGAGATGTTTTGCATCAATGTTCATCAAAGAAATGGGTCTATAGTTCTCTTTCTTTGATGATTCCTTGCCTGGTTTTTGGATGAGAGTTATGATGGTTTCATAGAATGTGTTCGGTAGTGAGCTTTCTCTTTCAATTTCATTGAAGAGTTGGAGGAGTATTGGTGTGAGCTCTGCTTTGAAGGCCTTGTAAAATTCCGCTGTAAAACCATCTGCTCCTGGACTTTTCTTAGCTGGGAGGTCTCTTATTGCTTTTTCTATTTCAATGCTTGATATGGGCCTGTTACGCTGGTTTAACTCATCTTGGTTTAGTTTTGGCATGTCAATATTTGCTAGGAAAAGGTCTATTTCTGTCAAGTTCTCAAACTTATTAGCATAAAGTTTTGAGAAGTATTCCCTTATAATGTTCTGAATCTTGGTTGTTTCCATGGTGATGTTTCCAATCTCATCTCTGAGTTTATTAATTTGGGTGTGTTCTCTCCTTTTTCTGATAAGGTTTGCTAAGGGTCTGTCAATTTTGTTAAGTTTTTCAAAGAACCAACTCTTTGTTTTGTTGATTCTTTCTATAGTTTTTTTGGATTCTAATTCATTTAATTCTGATTTAATTTTGATTATTTCTTTCCGTCTACTGGATTGGGGTTCATCTTGCTGCTCTTTTTCAAGGAGGTTTAGATGTGTCTTTAAATTGTTAGTTTCAGATCTCTCCAATTAGTTGATGTAGGAGCTCAGAGCTATAAACTTTCCTCTGAGTACTGCCTTTGCTGTGTCCCAGAGGAGCTGGTAATTTGTGTGTTCATTTTTGTTGAATAGCATGAACATTTGAATTTCCTTTCTAATCTCTTCCATGACCCACTCATGATTCAGCAGTGTGTTGTTCAGCCTCCATGTGATACCGGACTTTCTTTGGTGGCTTTTGGTGTTGAGTTCTAATTTTATTCCATTGTGGTCAGAGAGAATGCAAGGTATAACTTCAATGTTTCTGAATTTAGAAAAGTTTGCTTTGTGGCCTAAAATGTGGTCTATTTTAGAAAACGTTCCATGTGCTGCTGAGAAGAACGTGTATTCTGATGCTGCTGGGTGAAATGTTCGGTAAATGTCTGTTAAGTCTAGTTGATCTATGCAGCTGTTTAGATCTGCGGTTTCTCTGTTGAGTTTTTGCCGAGTTGATCTATCTAGTGGGGAGAGTGGTGTGTTAAAATCCCCAACAATTAATGTCTTTGGATCTATATGGGATTTGAGGGAAAGTAGTGTTTCTTTGATAAATTTGGTTGCTCCATTGTTTGGCGAATAGATATTTATATTTAGAATTGTAATATCCTCCTGAAGGAGAGATCCTTTAATTAGTATGTAGCGACCTTCTTTATCTCTTCTCACGAATTTTAGTTTGAAGTCTATTTTATCTGATATTAGGATTGCAACTCCCGCCTGTTTATGAGGGCCGTTTGCTAGGTAGATTTTGTTCCAGCCTTTTACATTGAAAATGTGTTTGTTTTTACGGGCAAGATGTGACTCCTGCAGGCAGCAGATAGAAGGGTCTTGTTTTTTAATCCAACTAGACAGTCTATGTCGCTTAATTGGAGAGTTCAGTCCGTTAACGTTAAGAGATAGGACTGAGAGGTATTTGGGAGTTCCTGCCATGTTATCCACCTTCTTGGGGGCTGCGAAAACTGGGTTCTTCCTATGGTTCTTGGATTCTCAGTTTGGTTGCAGTTTCTTGGCCTTTGTTACAGTCTTGTTGGTTTTCTATGTGTAGGACATCTTTAAGAATCTTTTGTAGGGCTGGTTTGGTGGAGATGTATTGTTTCAATTTTTCTTTGCTATGGAAGGTTTTTATTTGGCCTTCAGTTATGAAGGAGAGTTTAGCTGGGTACAGTATTCTTGGTTGATAATTATTTGTTTTTAGGGAATGTCATACCTCATTACAGGCTCTTCTTGCTTTGATTGTCTCTGCTGAGAAATCTGAGGTAATTCTAATTGGTTTCCCTATGTAGGTGATTACCCTTTTCTCCCTGACAGCTTTAAGGATCTTTTCCTTGGTCTGGGTTGATCCTGTGTGGATTATAATGTGACGGTGGGATGTCCTATTCTGGTCTGGTCTATTTGGGGTTCTAAAAGCTTCTTGTATCTGAATAGGCCTATCTTTTTGTATGTTTGGGAAGTTCTCTGCTAGGATCCTGGTAAACAAATTTCCTAGACCATTAACTTCTGTTTCTAGGTGCTCCTCTACACCCATTATCCTTAGATTCGGCCTTCTGATGGAGTCTTCCAGGTGTTGGATAGACCTATCATATTTCTTGGACTTGTCTTGGATGGTTGTATGTTCTTTCTCTATAATATCTATGCTGTCTTCAATCCCTGAGATTCGATCTTCTGCATGGTCTAACCTGTTGTCAAGACTCTCTACTTTTTTTTTATCTCTTTTCCTTCTAATTGGTCAGCTTTGATGGCTTCAAGTTCTTTGTTGAAGCTCTGTTTTAGGTCTTGTATGAATTTCTTTACTTCCTTAATTTGGTGTTCAGTGTTTGTTCTGAAATCACTTAGTTGATTGGTTATGGTTTCTTTGGACTCCCATTCCTTCTGTTGGGTTCCATTCAGCATTCCCTTTGTGGTCTCCCTGACTTCCTTCAGCTCTTTGTTAATGGATTCCGTGAATGCCTTTGGTGATCTTTGTGTATTCTCTACCTGGTCTCTCAATTCCTGAATTAATCTTTGATTAGCTTCTTCCCGTCTGTGGGATTCCTGCAGTTCTCTTTCTTCCCCTTGTGGGAATCCTGCAGTTCTCTTTGAGTGTTCTCTGCCTGCTCATGCCATTCCTCCCTTTCTCTTTGAGCATTCTCAAGTTGTTCACGCAAATCCTGTATCAGTTTTTGAGAAGCTTCCTCACGCTTATGATATTCCTGTATAAACTTCTGGGATGCCTCCTCTCTCTCCCTATCACGCTAATACAGAGTCCTTTGTACATTGTCAAACTTCTCATTTATCATGTTTGCTATTAGTGTTTGTAGAGCTATTTGGGAACTCTCCTCTGGATTATTCCTTATCTGTTCTAATCCCTGATTATCAAGATTGGGAATTGAGATACCCGAATTTGCCATTTTTCTTGTGTTTTTCCGGCTTATTCGGCCCATTTGAGATGAAGATTTCACCAGTTTTATGCTAGAACACTATCTTAAGGCAACCCTCAACCAAAGTTTGCGTTTGTACAGTCAATAGTCTACAGATACAATCTAGTTCAACAGATACATCTATTCAACATCAAACAAGTATATGTTAAAGGACTTCGAACCGCAGAAAAGAATTTGGAAAACCAGAAATTATTAGGATTAGGGAGAGATGTGGGTAAAAAATAGGAATAGATTGGTGTGGGGAGGCACAGGGAGAGTTAACTATGTCCTAATCACAATGCAGGAAATGGTTTGGGTAGGATGCAAGTAGAGAGAGAGAGAAAAAGAAGAGACGGAATGGCGAATGAAGAGAGACCAGAAAAAAAATAGAAACATAAAAATTAATGTTATTATAGAGGTTAAAAGACCGTCTATTTAGAGAGGAATGTGAATATGTTCAGAGAAGGGGAGGGGCATAGAGGAGATGTGAAAAACTTTAAGGATGGGAAAGGGAGAATAAAAGATCAGAAGTTCAGTAGAGCTAGACAAAAAACAAAAAGATAATTAAGAAAGAAAGAAAAAGAGAAAGAAGACAAGAAAAGAAAGGAAAACGCTCATTCACATATTCCTAAAATAAAAATTATAAGATGAGAAAAAAAAAGTTACTAGAAAACAATTATTTTTTCAGAAGAGGCAAAAATTAAAGATTAATAAAAGTGTTAGAAGGGAAATATATATATATATATATATATATATATAAGGTAACAAAAAAACAAAAAACAAGCAAAAAAAGAAAAGAAGAAGAAGAAAAAAAAAGAAAAAAAAGTCTTTTGATTTTTTTTTTTTGGTGGGGAGGAGTGGGAAGAATCCTGTATCTCCCTTTTGTCTCTAACCAGTCTCTTGTTGGAGTCTCTGGTCAGCTTGAGGTCCTGTGGTTTGATTGGTTTCTTAAGTCGGTTGGTTGGAAGAGGCAGAAAAATGCTCTGCTTTACCCAAGATTTTGAGATCCCCCTCCCAGGTTGGTTTTCTGGGAGGGTGATCTGCTTTGAGAATCACAAAAGAGGGGGATGTGGTGATGAGGCTAGGTTCTGGGTAGAGTTGAGGCCTTTCAACAAACAGTAGCTTTTCCATGGGGCTATTTTGTTATAAAGCTCACAGCGCCCAGCCTGGAGCCATTCTCAGGGTTTCTGTTTTTCAATTGATTGTGGTGGCTGCTAGAGGGAGGGGCAGCCTCTGGCTCTGGTTACCCAGTGAGGCAAGGCACTCCAATGGCTGGTGCCTGAGCTGGGTGACTTTTCCCTGGATGGAGCTGAGTCTGGCAGTTCACTTCGCTGTTAAGTTCTTGTGACCTGCTAAATGACTCGTTTTATTCCAAGGCCTGAGCTGGAGCTGGCAGCTCCTCCGAGCTTTGTCGGTATCCAAGATGGAGATCACCGGCGCTGGGGGGGGAGTGGTGGCCTTCCCTCCTCTGCTTCCTGAGAAGGAGTGAGGATGTCGGGCTTGTACTCACGCCGAGTCTTGGATCCTGGGTCGTCTCTGGTCTGCAAAAAGCAGGATGAAGATTTCTGCTCCTTGTCGGTTCTTGTTGGTGTTGAGTAGAATCCGCTCATCCGGTGCGTCTGGCTCCTTCATCCCAGACTCTCTGTGTCTCAGGTATGACCCCGCGGCGGTGGTCGCCGCCGAGTCCCTGCTGCCGTAGCGGCAGCTGATGTGTTTCCTTGGCTTCCCCTCTCTTGTCTAACTCTCTGTCCTGTGATGGGACACTTGGTGTGATTCTCTGGCTTAGGACTGTTCACTGTAACTCTAAAACTGCTTTCTATGAGAGAGCTTGTTCAGATTCCAGCTTCTCCTCCGCCATCTTCCCGGAACTCCCAATCCTGGAATCTTTGAATTTCCAGAGTTAATCTTCACCTGACATCTAAGCACATTCTTGGCATTAATTGCCATGACCTTATGAAGAAAACTTTTTTTCCACACAGTATCCTAATATAGGTAAAGTACATGAATTAGGGACTATTGTCAGGTATCAATATGGAAGGAGTAATTATATGTTCCAAGTATAGGTTCTTTATTTTGCATTTACTAGGTAAATTTTTGTTGTTGTTGTTGTTTTGCCAGTCCTGGGGCTTAAACTTAGGGATAGGGAATTATTCCTCAGATTTTTTTTTCTCAAGGCTAACCCTCTACCACTTGATGCACAGCACCATTTCCAGTGTTTCTTTTTCTGTTTATGTGGTACTGAGGAATTGAACCCAGGGTTTCAGGCATGCTAAGCAATCACCATACCATGAAGCCCAATCCCACAGCCCTAAATGACTTTCTTAAGATGGCATTACATTTTCGTTTTGTAACTATATATCATCACTTGGCCAGAAATTTTTGCCAAAAAAAGGACATGGAACACAATACTGTGTCAAGTAAGGCTAGATGGACAATGAATAACCATCATGGTCTAGCAAGGCATAGAGGGGCTTACCTCATGGAGCTCATACAACAGACAGCGAGACAGCTCCTGACCCACAGCCCACCTCCAGAATGAGAGGACCACCTTGGTTCCAGCCACTTGGGGACACTGGGCCACCTCCTCCAGCACCCATTCAATCAGTTCCTGAGAGAGAGAAAGAGAAAGAAGTTCAGAAATACACTTAAGGCAGGTGCCAGTGGTTCAGGCCTATAACCCTAAGAACACAGGAGGCTGAGATATGAGGATCATGGTTCATAGCCAACCCGGGCAGGAACGACTGTGAGACTCTTATCTCCAAAGAACCACAAGAAAATCGGAAGTGGCCTTGTGACTCAAGTGGTAGAGTGCTAGCCTTGAGCTGAGGAGCTCTGGGACAGCGCCCAGGCCCTGAGTTCAAGCCCCACGACTGAAAAGAAGTGGACTTCCTACCACAAGAAATTACTGAATAGCACCCATTGTCCTAGGGAGCCTGACTCGGCAAGTCAGGCTGAGCTTCCTCTCATATGGGAGTCATGTAGGTCACCCAGCTTCTCCGTGCCTGTTTCCACATCTGCAAAACTGAACAAAGTGAAGGATCCACTTCCTCATAGGGATAGGGTCATAATGAAAGAGACACATGTTTTGTTCATAATCCCAATGCCTGTCTCACCATTAACACACACCTTTTGAGCTCTTTCCTGGTATCTTTCTGGCATACGCTCACAGAACTGCTGAGAACCGTATCTGAGGGCTGCTCCCTCTGTGCCTGGCCGTGCTCCAGAGATCTCTCTGTATTAATCCCTTGTTTCCTCACAACTGTCCCATGAGGAGATTGAAGTCCAGTGGTGGAGGCCCAACCCAGAGTTTAACCTGTGGTTAAGAATCGGCTACCCATGGACTGAATTTGCGACAATCCATCTAAACCAATGACTGAGTGTAGCACCACATGTCTACCATCCCAACTACAGAGGACATGGCCTAATGGCGCATACATGTCACAAATAGGAGAACCACGATCCAGCACAGCCTTAGCATATATTAAGTCTCCATCTCAGAAATACCCAAGACAGAAAAGCTTGTCTTGCATGGTAGAAGACCTGACTGGCAAGCCTAAGGCCTTGAGGTCAATCCCTAACATACCTAAGAATCAGAGGCCCACTGCCCAAAGCTCATGCCTATAATCCTAGCTACTCAAGAGGCTGTGATCTGAATATCACACCTCAAGATTCAAAATAGGGTTGGCCTTGCCCATCAGACATCATGATGACAAGACCCGGCGTCTGACCTATGTTGGTGTGCTCCATACTAGCAAGGCTCATATCATTACTAAGTGTTGGCCATGCTCTCTGTACCCCTGGGAAGCCACCCATTGCGGGCCACTCCCAGGTCTTCCCAAGCACCCCACTGCCAACTACCAGACTCGAGAGTACACAGCTCCAGGTAAAAGAGATCCCTTGTTCTTGTACTTTAAATGTGCTGAGTCCCCATCAAGCGTCTCACCCTTCCAGGCCCCCAGACTTCAGCTGTGAAGCCCATGCACCCCCCCTCAAAGATAGCAGATAGAAGTTACCAAAACATCCAGCCTCCTTGTTACAACCCACTTCTACACATGCACGCACGCACGCACACACACACACACACACACACACACACACACACACACACACACACACACACACACACACACACACACACACGTCCAGACCAGTGACAACACTCATCCATGCAGCACCTGTAATTTGCCAACTTATTACTCACCTGAGTACAGTCAGGCTGTACAAGGAGAAAGATGATCTCTCTGTCTCTCTCTCTCTCTATGTCTCTCTCTGTCTCTCTGTGTTTCTCCCTTTCTCTGTCTCTCTGTCTCTCTGTATCTTTCATTGTCTCTCTCAGTCTCTCTCTGTCTCTCTGTCTGTCTGTCTGTCTCTCTCTCTCTCTCTCTTTCTCACACACACAAACACACACACACACACACACACACACACACACACACACATAGATTCAGAGCAGTGCCTCTCCTGAGTTTGTTGGAGACCAGATGGACCGGGAGCACCAGCAGAAGCTGGCAGAGCTGGAAAATGTGATCAGCCTGAGAACTGTTGACAGCTGGGGGGGGGGGAGGTAGGCCGGGTGTATGTATGTGTGTGTGCGGGGGGTGTTCCTCCCAGATATTCACCTTCTGTTCTGACCCCCAGCACCCTTACCTCCCTACTGGGCTTTTCTGGGACCCTCTTCAGTTGAAAAGGGTGACCAATCACAGAAGACGAGGGCTCACACAGCAAGGGGGTTCTATCATCTGCATCCAACACCCCCACCCCCACGAAAAGACACCAGAAGGCAGGTGTAGAGGTGTTGTTCCCCTCTGACTAAAGCCACCAAGTTCTCACCAGGGAGAGGAAGAGTGTAGATGTGCAGCTCTGTGGCTCCCACTGCTCCAAGTCAGGGGCTCAGTGGCTCCCACTCCTCACCCAATCCTGCATCTCCCCTTTTCCTGGGACACTGGCCACTAGGGATGGGGGTGGGATCCTTGGGTCAACACCCATCTCCACCTTGGGATGCATTTGGCCAGAATGTGGGGCACCAGGGAGTTGTGGGTCTGGGTCAGGAAGGGGGAAAAGGGGAATATGGGGTCGCGGGGAGGGCCTGCATGGCAGACACTCACATGTGTTGCAGGAAGAAGTTGTTGGCAGCTGCTCTGGCGAGCAGCAATGTCAGAGGCATGGTGGACACTCAGGCCCAGAGCAGCGTACAGGGTGGCCAGGACCAGATCAGAGCCGCAAGCCAGCCGGTGGTACACTATTGCACAATTGTCTGAGGACTACAAGAGACACCACAGGTCCAAGCAGTCAGCACAAGGTTTGAAATGCTGCACGGCTGGGAAGGGTATTAGAGAGGTGGGGCATGGGTGGGCATGTGGTGGGGCTGAGCAAGGTCTCTTCTCCTAGGCCTCAAGTCTCTTGCTCACCACTCAGTCACCTCTACCTTCCTCAACTGCTGGTAGTGGTGTCAACCAACAGAGGGAATCCCAGTGCTACAGGGCAGAATGTAATGTGAGTGTGGCCACCATTCTTGTATCCCATTGGACAGAAAGAACCATGAAATAATGGGGGTCTGGATCCTGTGATCCAGGAAGAATGGGTGGAGTCAAGATGACAGCAGTGCCTTGTCCAATCCAGTTGGAGACATGAGGGAGACCTGCTTTAGTGGGATGGCTGCACAGATTGTTCTGTATGTCTGTTGCCACTCTTGGACCTTCAACTCAGGATCTTGGCACAGTCTGTGAGCTGCTTTTGCTCAATGCTACCCTTCTACCACTGGAGCAAAACAGATCTATTTCTGGTTTTGTTGGCACAATTGGACAGGGGTCTCAACAACTTTCATGCCTAGGGAGACTTTGACCATGATCCTCCTGTCTCAGCCTTGTAAGTATGAAGGAGGACTGCTGAGAGCCACTGGTGCCTGCCTAATCATTGGATTTGCTGATGTTCTTGGACAGATTGGTGAGTTCCCTATCCTTGGGTTTAATTGGTAGGAGCTGGAGCCCACAGTTTGAATCCTGGTCCTGTCACGTCCAAATGGCAAGAGATCCTAAGAAACTCATTCCTATCCATATGATTACCAATGGAATGTGATGTATGTCATGGTTGAATGGGCAGTTTTTGAATGATTCTTGGATAAAATTTTACACAATTACATTATTGTACACTGATCGATTTTAATGAATATTTTATGAAGCATTTAAAAATTACATTCATTAAATGGAGGCATAATGAAATACCTAAAAATTGGACATCACATAGTATAAAGGTGGCATTTTTTCTGCCAGGAATGGGATGTGAACTCATGGTCTGGGTAACACTGTTGGACTGTGTGGAAAGGGGAAGCTTGCCTCCTTGAAGTCAAGAAATTCAAGTCTGTTCCTTAAGCCTGAAATCAATCCCCACCACTAGAAAGCATGCTATTTGTGTACATTTTAAATATGTGATTTATGTTTACACACATATGTTGACTTCATGGTGCGTTCAGTGTAATTATTCATTTTATTTTTTTATTCATGTATTGACTATTCATTTTATTGACTATTATGACATATAGAACATTGATTACATAGGATATAGGTCTGCATATGTATTCCACTTCATACCTGACACCCAGGAGTTTCACATAAAAGGAAAACGTGTCACCATCAGCTTCTTACTCCATGATTCATTTTTTAGAAGTGCTGGCATCTGAACTCACAGCCTCTGAGGCCCAATTCATGAATGGTTGAGTGTCAGCATGCCATTCTGGGGAAAATTGAGCTGACAGGCAGTTCCCAAGACCTGAGATCGAGCCTCAGTTGTTGACAAAATAAGAATAGATTGACACACAGATGGTAGTATGCTAATAAATAATATATATATATATATATTTATAGAGTGCCAGAGATGTCTATCCAATATTCAGTTATATAGACTACATTCCTACCAATTCTTGGGTATTTATTATGCCTCCATGTAATTAATGTTATTGTTTTCATCCTTAACAAACTATTAAATAAATCAATCAGGGTGCTGAAATTATTGCATTCCTGTAAGCAATAGTATTCTTTTAATACTTAATAAACATTAAATAAAATCAGTTTCCTGAAATCATGCTGTCTAATTTTGTAGGAGCATCATTCACAATCAACTCATTCAACCATAACATTGATATCATTCCACTGTTATTCCTATGGATGGGAACGAATCTCTTCGAAGCTCCTGCCATTGGTTGGTGTCAGGAGGGGGATTCAAAATCAGGGCCTACATTGTCACGTGGGTCTATGACTTCACAAATAGTCTGCCAGCCTTTACCAATGCAAGGTGAAGTACCTTTGCAACAGTGTCATTCAGACTCAGGAGGGTCATCGTGCAAAAGAAGAAAAGGAAAAAAAGCCATCTCGCTGCATTTTTTCTATGCGTTTTTTTCCCACACAAGGCCTGGGGATCTAGGATCCCAGAATCAGCGGTGGGTCCAGTGGCTGCACCCTACCATTGGGTGATCGAAGCTGAGGCAGAGTTGCCACGACCTGAGTTCAAACCCCTTGTTGAGCCAAAAAAAATATTAAAAGAAATTAGCTCCCTGGCTTTCAATTCACCCCGTTTTTTCTGCCAGGCTTTGGATTTGAACTCAGGGTCTGGGTAAATGTGCAGCTCTGTGGAAGAAAGGGGAAGCTCACCGTGCTTGAAGATAAGAAAGTCAGGCTTGTAATCTAAGCCTAAATTCAAGCCTCAGCCCTGGAAAAGATACTATTTATATACATTGTAAAGACAGGGTGTGTACCTATGGATGTTCAGCCCATACACATTTGGTGTGGTTGTTCCTTGTATTTTTTGTTTTCTTCATTTATTTACTGTTGATTTTACTATGATGACACCCATTCCGTTTATTACATTGATGACATGCTATCACATGGCATCTAGATTTGTAGACATGTTCTCCAGCATGCCTGACACCCTGGACTCTCAGAGAAAAAAATTCACACTAGGCTTCTTACAACATTATCTGAACTCAGGGCTTAGCAGGACCAATTGGTGAAAAGTTCAAGGTGAACACACCAGCCTGTGAGCAGCTAAGGAGTTAGGCCATTCCCAGGATATGACATTGATCCCCAGGGTGGGCCATGGTAGTCATAAATTCATTATTTAAACATAAGATCTATATTTACATACATGTGTGGACAGCATCTTGCATTTGGTGTACTTCTTCTACTTATTTTCTGTCTTATCCATGGAAGTATTCTGTATTTTACTGAGCATGGTGACAGATATAACAGTGCTTACATGGATGACAACAGATTGCCATGGCTATAGGGTTTCCTATGCATTCTCCATCATAGCTGAGACCCAGGACTTTCACAGGACAGGTGAATCGATGGGCTTCTCACATCAGGATTCATCTTTTGGCAGTGTTTTGATTTGAACTCAGAGCCTTTCAGTCCCAATTGGGGAAAGGGTCTAGGTAAGGACACCAGCCTATGAGTAAGGAAGGAGATAGGCCGTTCCCAGGACCTGACATTGAGATTGAGACCCAATGTGGGCCAGATATTCATAAATTCCTAATTTAAACATAGGGTCTATGTTTACATACATGTGTGGACAGCATCTTGCATTCAGTGCACTTCTTCTCCTTATTTTGTCTCTAATTCATGGGCGTATTGTGTATTTTACTGAGTATGGTGACAGCTATAACTGTGCTTACATGGAAGACAACCTGTTCCCAAGGTTATAGATTTGCCTATGCATTCCCATCCTAGTTGAGACCTGTGACTTTCACAGGAGAGGAGAGGAAAACATGTGCAATGACTGGCTTCTGACGACAGAATGACACTCTTTTTTTTTTTTTTGAGGAGGGGTCTGGTCATGGGGCCTGAACTCTGGGCCTCGGCGCTGTCACTCAGCTCTTCAGCTCAAGGCTAGCGCTCTACCATGTGAGCCACAGTGCCACTTCTGGCTTTTTTTCTTTTTGCTTATGTGGCGCTGAGGAATCGAATCCAGGCCTCATGCATGCAAGGCAAGCGCTCTACCACTGAGCCACCTTCCCAGCCCAGCTGTCAGGTGGTTCCCAGGTGCTGAGATTGAGCCCCATGGTTTGGCCAAAACAGCGATACATGGATAGGCAGAGGGTGGTATACAAATCAATATATATTGATAAGGAAATCCAGAGCCATCTATCTATGATTAAATGACATTTACTACGTTCCTACCAAATCTTAGGTATTTATTATATTGATTATTGAAATAATATTCTTTTCATGCTTAATAGACTCAGCATCCTAGGATTATTGCTTCCAATTTTAGACTAGACAAATGCGTGAACTACTCTTTCAATCGGTATTCTTATGCATAGGAACGAGTCTCTTGTGATCTCTTGCCATTGGTTGGTGTCAGGACCAGGATTCGAACCCAGGGCCTATGTTGACTTGTTGGCTTATGGCTTCCCTGATTGCCTGCCAGCCATCAGCACTGGCAGGTCAGGTCCACTTTGCAACTGTGTCATTCAGACCCACGATGGTCACCGTGCAAAGAAAAAAATGTAAAATCCCAAGCCCTGTACACCTCCCCACTTTTTGTGCTGTCCCACTTTTTTCCTTCCTGCAAGCCCTCTGGCCCTAGGCCCAGAATTGGCTATGGGTCCCGAGACTGCACCCAAGACTTGGGAGATCAAAACTGAGGCAGAGTTGCCATGACCTGAGTTCAAGCCCCGTGGTTGCTTTAATTAATTAACTAAATTTTTAAAAAGAAGATTCCCAGATTTGGAATTTCTGCCAGTTTTCTTTCCTAGCCTGGGATTTAAACTCAGGGTCTTGGTAAATCCGTAGCAATGTGAGGGAAGGTACACAGTTGCCACTACTTGAGTTCAAACCCCATGCCAAACCAAAAATAAATAATTAAGTCACTGCTCGGTAGGGAAATGTAGTTGTGGAGGTAGGAAGTAAGGGGTGGTAGGGGGAAAACAAAGGAGGAAGCAACAATGCTCCATAGGAAATGTACTCATTACTTTGCTAATGCAACTGTGAACCCTCTGTACAACATTTTTAGAATAAAAAACTTACAAAAATAATGTAGTGCTCAAGAAGCACTTTGTGGGTAAGGGAAGGAGGTCTGAATAGCTGTACAAAATTCTACACTGATATTTTATAATGTTCAGTATGGAACTGAATAAACATAACTGCTTCCATTACAAATATTAAATCACTGTCTCAGAACTGGGACCAGTATTTCTGCCATTGATGGGATTTGTGTTCACCATCCTGGTAACTATTTTACACCATTTGTGAAGGCGAAACTCACTGTCTTTGAGGAAAAGAAATTCAAGCTAGAGTTCCCAGGGCCTGAGTTAAGACCCTGCAATGGAAGAAAATATTTGTATACATGTGTAATATATGATATATAGGTACATATATATGTTTATTTCATATTATGATTATTATGATTGATTTTGTATTAATTTTATTTTTATTTTATTAATTTTATTGTTTATTGTATTTAGTACTATTATACACATATTATTTATTATGTTTTGTACATCTAATATAAATTATACAAAATAATTTAGGACACTGACTCTTTTATATTAATACTTATTAAGTGTTGAAACATGACACATAATTAAATGGAGGCATTTGTTATAGCCATCACATATTTGGAGTCTATCCCCAGTATGAGCTTTATCATATTTATCTTTGGACAACTTCTTATAGAGATTTCGTTAGATGATTTATACTTTTTTTGAGGATAGGCAAGTGGAGGAATAAAATTGTAAGGTTGGGGCTGGGAATGTGGCTTAGTGGTAGAGAGCTTGCTCAGCATGCATGAAACCAGAGTTTGAATGCTCATTGCCACATACTCAGAAAAAGCCAGAAGCTGTGGAATGGCTCAAGTGGTACAGTACTAGGCTTGAGAAAAAAGAGCTCAGAGACAGCCCAGCCCTAAGTTCAAGCCCCAGGTCTGGGAAAAGCAATACACCAGATTCCGGTGGCTCTCACCTGGAACCCTATCTTCTCAGGGGGCTGAGATCTGAAGACCACAGTTTGACGCCAGCCTAGGGAAGGAAAGCCTGTTAGACTCTTAACTCCAATGAACCACCAAAAGATTCTGGTTCTCTGGTGGTTTATTGAAGATAAGAGTCTCACAGACTTTCCTGCTCAGCCATCTTAAATGACGATCTCCTGAGGAGGCTTCAAGTGGCTTCCTCAGGGATTCACCAAGGAGCCACTCCACACAAACCCTAAGTATAAATCTCGAGAGGTAATAGGGAAAAAAGGAAACATGAAAATTCTACTAGTGTGTTCTAGATATTAAGGTTGAAGACTCAAAACACTCATAATTATTAGATCATTTTATAGGGAAAAGGAGCAATGCAGACAGTATGAGGATTGCTCCAGCTTTCAATCCTCTCATCCTGAGACAGTAAATTCACAGCAGCTCAATGCTAAGTGACAGAACTGGCATGTCCTGTGGTTATTTGCTCCCAAATCCTGTGACACTCATTTCTCAATTTTGGACTCAAATCTGTGACCAGATGGTAAGATGAGGAGAGAAAATAAACATTGGGTACTTTACTTATAAATTCGAACCATTGGAATGACCCTGTTAAGAAGTCATATTGTCAAGAGTAAAAAATGAAGAAGAAAAGAAAGAAGGTACCAGTGGCTGCTGACTGTAATCCAAGCTTCTCTGGAGGCTAAGATGTAGAGAATCTTAGTTTGAATCCAGCCAATGTAGGAAAGTCCATGGCACACGTATTTCTAAGAGATCACAGAAAAACCCAGAAGTGAGGCTGTCAAGCTTAATGCACTACCCTTGAGCAAAAGGAGCTCAGGGACAATGCCTAAGCTCATAGTTCAACATCAGGACCTGCCCCCTCAAAAAGAGCCTGTGCTTCCATGTCTTTTTCAATGTATGGATATATTCCTGTAGGTAAAGCTCCCGAGTAACTATGATGAATGGCACCAACCTAGGAAATTTGTATTCAATATAATGAGTTCATAACACAGAGACTTCCTTCAAGACAGTGCATGTTCTGGGGCTCACCTCACTGTTACCAGTGTAGCCTGAGGGTTTCTCTGCATCTCAGGCCTGCTGGAAAAAGTCTCTCTCATTGTGTGGACAAGCAGACAAAAGGCCTCACTCCTGTAAAGGTAGGTAACAAACAACTCCACCTGGGCCAGTTAGTGAGGATGAGTGTAGGTGGGCTCTGAAGGTCAGGGAAAAAGTTCTCTTTGTACAACAAGCTATCTCTCTCCCCAGTGCTCTATTTTAACAGGAAGCCTTCATTTGTGCCACCTTCCATGGCAGGCCAAGTTCTGTGCACTTATCCTGCCTTTGTGAGACTATATTCTGGTGTTCAGATACAGTGCTCAGTATAATTCAGGAGTCCTTCAGGCAGAGAACTAGGGCACTGAACATAATGAAATGTTTCATTGCTGGCAAGGATGGGCCTATGATGCCTCTCCTAGTTTTCTGGAAGCTTTGGAAATCCAAGCTCATGTCTGATATCACAAAGCTTCCTGTCATCTAGGGCTGGTGAAGATCAACAAGTTTTGAAACGTTTGAGCTCTCCTAGTTAAGCCCTGGGTGGCTAGGTTTTGGGGTTGAACACAGGGCCTGGGTGCTGACCATGAGCTCAGTGCAGAAGCCCAGTGCTTTAACATTTTGTGTAACAACATCACTTCTGGTCTGTGAATGTGTGTGTGTGTGTGTGTGTGTGTGTGCATGTGTGCTGGTGTGTGTGTATTCATGCTCACACATACATGAGTCCTGGAGGTTGGACTCAGGACCTGAGCACTGTACCTAGTTTCTCTTGTAGAAGAATATCCCTGTCCCAGTTGAGCCACAGAGCCACGTCAGACATTTTCTAGTGATGTGGTCCTAAGAAATCAAGGCCAGGGTTTCATATATGCAAAGCACTCTACCCCTATGGCACATTCCCAGCCCTCTACTTCAGTTTTGTTAGTTTATTTCTGTCTTTTTTTATTGTTGTTGTTGATGTCGGTTGTAAGAGTTGAAGTCTGGGCATGGGTGTTGTCCCTGAGCTCTTCAGCTCAAGTCTTGTGCTCTACCACTTGAGCAATAGCGCCACTTCAGGTTTTCTGGTGGTCCATTGGAGCTAAGTGTCTCAAGGACTTTCCTGCCCAGGCTAGCTTTGAACCATGATCCTCAGATCTAATCCTCCTGAGTAGCTAGGATGACAGGCATGAGCAACAAGCATGCAGCTTCCACTTCAGGTGATTAGTGGTGAATGGGAGATAATAGTCTCATGGGACCTTTCGTGTCTGGGATAGTTTAGAACCCAGATCCTCAGATCTCAGCTTCCTGAGAAGGCAGGATGATAGACTTCAGCTACCAACCCCTTGGCCACGACCTTTGCTGCAAGAGGGTCCATGGCTCCACGTTGTGGAGTGCTAGCCATGAACCCAATAAGTAAGGGTCAGTGCCTAAACCCCATGTTCAAGGTTCATGATCGAGAAAAAACAAAACGAAACAATTGTCTGCAGGAGATAACTCATAGTCTTCAGTAATACATAATTTCGTCCCTGCCATGGGGACCTATATGAGCCCTAATATTCTTGTCTGCATAATCATCGCAGTTGTGGAGCTCTTATAAGGACCAGATGTAAAAATGCACCCGGTGAAGGACACAACACATGGCACTCTTTGCACACAGCATCCTATGAAAGACTCAGCACCCAGCACCCAATGTCGGACTCAGCACACTGCATCCTCTGAAGGACTCAGCACATAGCACCCTGTGCAGTACTCAGAACGGAGCACCTTTTGAAGGACTCAGCACAGAGCTCTATTCCACAAGCTGTTATTAGAGTTAGAGTGCTTTCATCAGTATCACCATTTTTTGAGGAACATTTCACAAACCACACAATTTCATATCTAATGGTTTAGTGGGGTATTTTTATTTGGGGAGGGAGGTTACCCCTGAGGGTTGAGCTCAAAGCATGGGGATAATGTTCTAATAACATTTGCTCACGGCTAGAGCTCTACCACTTGGACCCACATTTTGCAGTGTCTTGCAGACTTCCTGTCAGGACTGGGTTTTAAAGCCCCCAAGCAGCTAGGATGAGAGGCATATGCCATGATGACATGGGTAACCCGTGGAGCTGGGTTACAGCGGTTTACATGTGGGTAAGTCATGTTAGGTGGCAGCTGTCAGCACCAGACTCCTAGCTTGCTCAGTTATGAGGTATTTGTAGTTCTGTCCTTCTATAATTGCAGTTAGAACACCCTACTGTTTTTTTGCGTCAGTCCTGGGGCTTGAGTAAGAGCTTAGACACTCTCCCTAAGCATTTGTGCTCAAAGCTAGCACTCAATTGTTTCAAAGGAAATAGAACTTCTGGGTTTTCTGTTTATGTGGCACTGAGGAATCGAACCCAGGGCTTCATGCTTACTAGGTGAGCACTCAACCACTGAGCTCCAGGAGTGAACGAGGTATAGAGATTGTTGTATATAAATAGTATATACACAAAAAGAGATTTCTGCATATTATTACATTATAGATATTACTACCATTTATTAAGTATTAAATTATATCTCCATTTAATGATATGTCCCAGTTAACAAATAATAAAGCATTAATTAATAATTACTCAATATCCTATTATTTTATCATATATGTACATATATCCATACATATTTCATAGACTGAGGCTGATATATTATTAAATTCTGCATCATGTGCTGCTACCAATTATTAGTTATTTAATTATGTCTCCATGTAATATTTGTTTTGTTAATGCTTAATAAAATATTAATTAAACTTAATGCACATCCTATACCTATTGTGTCTAATTTTTATTCTAGAATAATTCACTACTAAATCAATCTGTTTATCATTTATTGTATTGACAATCTTCCACCTATGACATTTTTTTCCTTTATTACATCCCATTACATAGTATATAGATTTGCACCCAAATTATACATCCTACCTGACACCGAGCACTTTCACAGAAAAGGAAAACTTATGTGTCATGCTCGAGTTCTCTCTCCACGATTATATTTTTGGCAGTGCTGGGATCTAAACTCAGGGCCTAGAAGGCTCAGTTTATGAATGGGTGATTGCCATCGCAGCAGCCTTTAGCCAATTCAGCTGCCAGGCAGTGCCCAAGCCATGAGATGGAGCCCCATATGTTGACTGCAAATTGCGCTTAGTCTAGTTACTCATTTTAATTTTTGTTTTATTCATTAACCATTTATTTTATTGACTGCTATGATAAATGGAATTTTTACTATATTTATTACATAGATTATACATTTGTCTATGTATGAAACTTCATACCTGACACCCAGGACTTTCACAGAAAAGGAAACCATGTGTCACCATGGGATTCTTACTGCTCACGATTCAATTTTTGTAAGTGCTGGCATCGGAACTCACAGCCTACAAGGCCCAATTCATAAATGGGTGAGTGTCAGTATGCCAGCCTGGGGCATATGGAGCTGACAAGAAGTTCCCAGCACCTGAGATCCAGCCCCAGGGATAGACAAAATAACAGATTGACATGTAGATGATAGTACACAAATACATATAGATCATTATAGAGTGCCAGAGATTTCTATATATTATTCAGTTACATTGGCTACATTCCTACCAATTCTTTTGTATTTATTATGCGTCCATGTAATTAATATGATTGTTTTCATCCTTAATGAATTATTAAGTAAATCAACCATTGCCCCGAAACTATTGTGTCCGGGTACTTAATAGTATTCTTTCAATGTGTCAAAAATATTCATTACATCCGTTGGCCTCCTAAAATCACTCTCTACTTTTATCATTAGTATCATTCAAGAACAACTA